>NC_092238.1:48394200-48509200 GCF_036320965.1 Panulirus ornatus | reverse complement strand
AGGGAGCTGTGGTTTCGGGCATTATTGCATGACAGCTAGAGACTGAGCGTGAACGAATGTGGCCTTTGTTGTCTTTTCCTAGCGCTATCTCGCACACTTGAGGGGGGGAGGGGGATGTTATTCCATGTGTGGCGAGGTGGCGATGGGAATGAATAAAGGCAGACAGTGTGAATTGTGTTCATGTGTATATATGTATGTGTCTCTGTGTGTATATATATGTGTACATTGAGATGTATGGGTATGTATATTTGTGTGTGTGGACGTGTATGTATATACATGTGTATGGGGGTGGGTTGGGCCATTTCTTTCGTCTGTTTCCTTGCGCTACCTCGCAAACGCGGTAGACAGCGACAAAGCGAATAAAAAAAAAAAATATATATATATATATATATATATATATATACTATCCCGAGCCAGGTACTCATTTCGTCGACCAACCCCTACGGGTGGATGAAATGGATGAACAGCTAGGTTGACTGTGGACGGACTCCCCAACAGGGATTCGAACCTATGCTCTCTATCCTAGGAGGCCAGTGAACGCTACACTGTGCGAGTCTCTTCATCATTAGGAATTCTGATATCATATACTCATATACCTCTTAATTCTCATTTCAATAAAAAAAACTGAGTTGTTTTTAAAAAATTTGTCGTATTGGTCCCCATCATTGCTAGATATGTATGGACTTATCAAAGTACATAAACCAAATTTTCCAGCAAGACCAATAGTGAGTTCATTAAGCTCCATCACAAAGTGGTTAGTTTCTTCATTAATCCCTATAGTGGGTAAGATATAAATTTAGTTAACGAGCTAAACAATATTAATGTCAATTTTGATTTCTAACTTGTTAGATATGATGCTTCTTCACTGTTCAAAAAAGTTCCATTTGATTACCTTTTAGAATATTTATTTGATGTTTTGAATGATATTCATGTACCTGTTTCAAAGTCTGCTTTTAGTGAACTGAAAAAATTGAGTATTTCAATACATTGGAGAATATTAAGCTCAAAAATTTGGTATGGCAATGGATAACCCTCTTTCACCTGTACTAAATGATCTTTATGTGGAATTCTTTGAAATAAAATTACTAAAGGATATCTTACCTTCTAATGCAATTTGGTTTATGTATGTAGATGAAGTTCTTTGTGTTTGGCCAACAAATGAAAATTTACAAACATTTCTCCCCTTACTTAACAATTTAGTACATTCCAACAAATTTACTGTAGAAAATGAAAATAATGATATCTTACCATTCTTAGATTGCATGATCCAAAGGCAAAGAAACAAGTTTAAGTGTAGCGTATACAGAAAACCTACCAATGTATGCTCATATATCCATTATTACTCATCTCAACATGAGAGTTGAATTATCGTCATTTCAGTCTGTGTTTCTTAGAGCATTACGTATTTCCAGTCCAGAGTTATTGATGATGAGTTTGAGAAGATATATAATATTGGATCTAAGATAAAGTACGCAAGAGCTTTCATTGATAGATTCCTTAAGTCAGCAAAGAAATCATTTCATAGAGTTGAATCCAAATCCCCCATTGACACCAAGAATCTTTTACTTCTCCCTTCTAATAATAATATTACTTTATTTCCCATGTTGCTTAAATCCTTTAATGTAGATGTTGCCTTCAGCAACAATGATACCATGAAGAATATCTAATCAGGAACTCACCAAAAAATTCTCCTGGATATATCTATAAAGTACTATGTAGAAATTGTGATAAGCTGTATGTTAGGCAAAATTGTAAAGATCCTTCTGTTAGACTTAAGCAACATGAATATAGTATGAGAACAGGACAAGAATCAAATACCTTTTATAATCACATTAAAAACAATGATCATTGTACTGACTGGAGTAATGCCATCTCAGTTATTAACCCTAACTCCAGTACCACAGGAAACATTATTAAATCTTCTATTACTGAATACTCAAAGAATTATAACCATAATATTAGTGAAGGTCAATACAAACTTAATAGCCATATTGTTGATAAAATTTGAAAAGAAATTCCCCTTCTTGTCCACACAATAAGCTTACGATGCACTCGTTCTCTGTGTTCGACAGTCAATTGTTCACCAAATGGCGTCTTAGCTACGCCTCCTCGTTGTATATCAACTGACTTATACGTTCTGTTCTTTGTCTCCCCAGATGATGCGAGTATTACACGAAAGTGCATCTGGGAATTTATCGTGAACTTGGGAAGGAGACTTGTGTGAAGAAGTACCAGGAGAGACTAAGTGCAGAATGGCAAGAGGTGAGAGCAAAGGACGTTAAGGGAATGGGGGAAGAATGAGAAGTATTAAGAGAAGCACTGATGGTTTGCGCAAAAGATGGTTGTAGCATGAGAAGCGTGGGAGGTGGGCAGATTAGAAAAGCTAGTGAGTGGTGGCATGAAGAAGTAGGAAATTAGTAAAACAGAGGAGAGAGGCATTTGGCCGATTTTTGAAGGGAAATAGTGCAAATGACTGGGAGATGTATAAAAGAAAGAGGCAGGAGGTCAAGAAAAAGGTGCACGAGGTGAAAAACAGGGCAAATGAGATTTGAGGTGAGAGAGTATCATTAAATTTTAGGGAAGATAAAAAGATGTTTTGGAAGGAGGTAAAGTGCGTAAGACAAGAGAACAAATGGGAACATCAGTGAAAGGGGCTAAAAGGGAGGTAATAACAAGTAGTGGTGATGTGAGAAGGCGATGGAGTGAGTATTTTGAAAGTTTGTTGAATGTGTTAGATGGTAGAGTGGCAGATATAGGGTATTTTGGTCGATGTGGTGTGCGAAGTGAAAGGGTCATGGACAATGGTTTTGTAAACAGAGAAGAGGTAGTGAAAGCTTTGCGGTGTATGAAAGCCGGCAAGGTAGCGGGTTAAGATAGTATTGCAGGGGAATTTATTAAAGGAAGGGGTGACTGTGTTGTTGACCACCGCTGTATCATCAGCAAACAACAACTGACTCACTTCCCAGGCTCTCTCATCCAAAACAGACTTCATACTTGCCCCTCTTTCCAAAACTCTTCCATTCACCTCCCTAACAACCCCATCCATAAACAAATTAAACAACCATGGAGACATCACACACCCCTGCCGCAAACCTACATTCACTGAGAACCAATCACTTTCCTCTCTTCCTACACGTACACATGCCTTACATCCTCGATAAAAACTTTTCACTGCTTCTAACAACTTGCCTCCCACACCATATATTCTTAATACCTTCCACAGAGCATCTCTATCAACTCTATCATATGCCTTCTCCAGATCCATAAATGCTACATACATATCCATTTGCTTTTCTAAGTATTTCTCACATACATTCTTCAAAGCAAACACCTGATCCACACATCCTCTACCACTTCTGAAACCACATTGCTCTTCCCAATCTGATGCTCTGTACATGCCTTTACCCTCTCAATCAATACCCTCCCACATAATTTACCAGGAATACTCAACAAACTTATACCTCTGTAATTTGATCACTCACTCTTATCCCCTTTCCCTTTGTACAATGGCAATATGCACGCATTCCGCCAATCCTCAGGCACCTCACCATGAGTTATACATACATTAAATAACCTTACCAACCGGTCAATAATACAGTCACCCACTTTTTTAATAAATTCCTCTGCAATACCATCCAAACCTGCTGCTTTGCCGGCTTTCATCTTCCGCAAAGCTTTTACTACCTCTTCTCTGTTTACCAAATCATTTTCCTTAACCCTCTCACTTTGCACACCACCTCGACCAAAACACCCTATATCTGCCACTCTATCATCAAACACATTCAACAAACACTCAAAATACTCACTCCATCTCCTTCTCACTTCACCACTACTTGTTATCACCTCCCCATTTGCGCCCTTCACTGAAGTTCTAATTTGCTCCCTTGTCTTACGCACTTTATTTACCTATTTCCAGAACATCATTTTATTCTCACTAAAAATTAATGACACTTTCTCACTCCAACTCTCATTTGCCCTCTTTTTCACCTCTTGCACCTTTCTCTTGACCTCCTGTCTCTTTCTTTTATACATCTCCCACTCAATTGCATTTTTTCCTTGCAAAAATCGTACAAATACCTCTCTCTTCTCTTTCACTAATAATCTTACTTCTTCATCCCACCACTCACTACCCTTTCTAATCAACCCACCTCCCACTCTTCTCATGCCACAAGCATCTTTTGCGCAATCCATCACTGATTCCCTAAACACATACCATTCCTCCCCCACTCCCCTTACTTCCATTGTTCTCACCTTTTTCCATTCTGTTCTGTACTCAGTCTCTCCTGGTACTTCCTCACACAAGTCTCCTTCCCAAGCTCACTTACTCTCACCACCCTCTTTACCCAACATTCACTCTTCTTTTCTGAAAACCCATACAAATCTTCACCTTAGCCTCCACAAGATAATGATCAGACATCACTCCAGTTGCACCTCTCAGCACATTAACATCCAAAACTCTCTCTTTCGCGCGCCTGTCAATTAACACGTAATCCAATAACGCTCTCTGGCCATCTCTCCTACTTACATACGTATACTTATGTATATCTCGCTTTTTAAACCAGGTATTCCCAATCACCAGACCTTTTTCAGCACATAAATCTACAAGCTCTTCACGATTTCCATTTACAACACTGAACACCCCATGTACACCAATTATTATCTCAACTGCCACATTACTCACCTTTGCATTCAAATCACCCATCACTATAACCCGGTCTCGTGCATCAAAACCACCAACACACTCATTCAGCTGCTCCCAAAACACTTGCCTCTCATGATCTTTCTTCTCATGCCCAGGTGCATATGCACCAATAATCACCTATCTCTCTCCATCAACTTTCAGTTTTACCCATATTAATCGAGAATTTACTTTCTTACATTCTATCACATACTCCCACAACTCCTGTCTCAGGAGTACTGCTACTCCTTCCCTTGCTCTTGTCCTCTCACTAACCCCTGACTTTACTCCCAAGACATTCCCAAACCACTCTTTCCCTTTACCCTTGAGCTTCGTTTCACTCAGAGCCAAAACATCCAGGTTCCTTTCCTCAAACATACTACCTATCTCTCCTTTTTTCACATCTTGGTTACATCCACACACATTTAGACACCCCAGTCTGAGCCTTCGAGGGGGATACATATATATATATATATATATATATATATATATATATATATATATATATATATATATTTGTTTATTTATTTTTCTTTGTCGCTGTCTCCCGCGTTTGCGAGGTAGCGCATGGAAACAGACGAAAGAAATGGCCTAACCCACCCCCATACACATGTATATACATACACGCCCACACACGCAAATATACATACCTATACATCTGAATGTACATATATATATACACACACAGACACATACATTTATACACATGCACACAATTCACACTGTCTACCTTTATTCATTCCCATCGCCACCTCGCCACACATGGAATAACATCCCCCTCCCCCTGTTGTGTGCGAGGTAGCAATAGGAAAAGACAACAAAGGCCCCATCCGTTCACACTCAGTCTCTAGCTGTCATGCAATAATGCCCGAAACCACAGCTCCCTTTCCACATCCAAGCTCCACAGAACTTTCCATAGTCTACCCCAGACGCTTCACATGCCCTGATTCAATCCTTTGACAGTACGTCGACCCCGGTATATCACATCGATCCAATTCACTCTATTCCTTCCCCGCCTTTCATCCTCCTGCATGTTCAGGCCCCGATCACTCAAAATCTTTTCACTCCATCTCTCCACCTCCAATTTAATCTCCCACTTCTCCTCTTTCCCTCCACCTCCGACATATATATCCTCTTGGTCAATCTTTCCTCACTCACACCCTCTTCTGCTCTCTCAACCACGCTCTTTTTATTTCCACACATCTCTCTTACCATTACATTACTTACTCGATCAAACCACCTCACACCACATACTATCCTCAAACATATCATTTCCAGCATATCCACCCTCCGGCGCACAACTCTATCTATAGCCCACGTCTCGCAACCACACAACATTGTTGGACCCACTATTCCTTTAAACATGGCCAATTTTGCTTTCTTAGATAATGTTCTCGAGTTCCACACATTCTTCAAGGCTCCCATGATTTTCTACCACTTCTGAAACCACACCTTCTACCACTTCCGAAACCACACTGCTCTTCCCCAATCTGATGCTCTGTCCATGCCTTCACCCTCAATCAATGCCCTCCCATATAATTTACCAGGAATACTCAACAAACTTATACCTCTGTAATTTGAGCACTCACTCTAATCCCCTTTGCCTTTGTACAATGGCACTACGCACGCATTCCACCAATCCTGAGGCACCTCACCATGAAATATACATACATTATATAACCTTACCAAACACTCAAAAATACAGTCACCCCATTTTTTAATAAATTCCACTGCAATACCATCCAAACCTGCTGCTTACCGGCTTTCATCTTCCGCAAAGCTTTTACTACCTCTTCTCTATTTACCAAATCATTCTCCCTTAAACTCTCACTTTGCACACTACCTCGACCAAAACACCCTATACCTGCCAATCTGTCATCAAACACATTGAACAAACCTTAAAAATACTCACTCCATCTCCTTCTTACATCACCACTACTTGTTATCACCTCCCCATTAGCGGCCTTCAATGAAGTTCCCATTTGCTCCCTTGTCTTGCGCACTTTATTTACCTCCTTCTAGAACGTCTTTTTATTCTCCCTGAAATTTAATTATACTATCTCACCCCAACTCTCATTTGCCCTCTTTTTCACCTCTTGCACCTTTCTCTTGACCTGTTGCCTCTTTCTTTTATACATCTCCCACTTATATGCATTTTTTCCTTGCAAAAATCGTCCAAATGCCTCTCTCTTCTCTTTCACTAATAATCTTACTTCTTCATCCCGCCACTCACTACCCTTTCTAATCAACCCACCTCCCACTTTTCTCATGCCACAAGCATCTTTTGCGCAATTCATCACTGATTCCCTAAACACATACCATTCCTCCCCCACTCCCCTTACTTCCATTGTTCTCACCTTTTTCCATTCTGTTCTCAGTCTCTCCTGGTACTTCCTCACACAAGTCTCCTTCCCAAGCTCACTTACTCTCACCACCCTCTTCACCCCAACATTCACTCTTCTTTTCTGAAAACCCATACAAATCTTCACCTTAGCTTCAACAAGATAATGATCAGACATCCCTCCAGTTGCACCTCTCAGCACATTAACATCCAAAAGTCTCTCTTTCGCGCGCCTGTCAATTAACACGTAATCCAATAACGCTCTCTGGCCATCTCTCCTACTTACATACGTATACTTATGTATATCTCGCTTTTTAAACCAGGTATTCCCAATCACCAGACCTTTTTCAGCACATAAATCTACAAGCTCTTCACGAATTCCATTTACAACACTAAACACCCCATGTATACCAATTATTCCCTCAACTGCCACATTACTCACCTTTGCATTCAAATCACCCATCACTATAACCCGGTCTCGTGCATCAAAACCACCAACACACTCATTCAGCTGCTCCCAAAACACTTGCCTCTCATGATCTTTCTTCTCATGCCCAGGTGCATATGCACCAAAAATCACGTATCTCTCTCCATCAACTTTCAGTTCTACCCATATTAATCGAGAATTTCTTACATTCTATCACATACTCCCACAACTCCTGTTTCAGGAGTACTGCTACTCCTTCCCTTGCTCTTGTCCTCTCACTAACCCCTGACTTTACTCCCAAGACATTCCCAAATCACTCTTCCCCTTTACCCTTGAGATTCGTTTCACTCAGAGCCAAAACATCCAGGTTCCTTTCATCAAACATAATACCTATCTCTCCTTTTTTCACATCTTGGTTACATCCACACAACTTTAGACACCTCAGTCTGAGCCTTCGAGTGGGATACATACACACATATATATATATATATACATATATATATATATATATATATATATATATATATATATATATATATATATATATATATATATATATATATATATATATATATATATATATATATATATATATATATATATATGTATATATATATATATATATATATATATATATATATGTATATATATATATATATATATATATTTTTTTTTATTTCTTATTATACTTTGTCGCTGTCTCCCGCGTTTGCGAGGTAGCGCAAGGAAACAGACGAAAGAAATGGCCCAACCCCCCCCCCATACACATGTACATACATACGCCCACACACGCAAATATATATACCTACACATCTTTCCATGGTTTACCCCAGACGCTTCACATGCCTTGATTCAATCCACTGACAGCACGTCAACCCCGGTATACCACATCGCTCCAATTCACTCTATTCCTTGCCCTCCTTTCACCCTCCTGCATGTTCAGGCCCCGATCACACAAAATCTTTTTCACTCCATCTTTCCACCTCCAATTTGGTCTCCCTCTTCTCCTTGTTCCCTCCACCTCCGACACATATATCCTCTTGGTCAATCTTTCCTCACTCATCCTCTCCATATGCCCAAACCACTTCAAAACACCCTCTTCTGCTCTCTCAACCACGCTCTTTTTATTTCCACACATCTCTCTTACCCTTACGTTGCTCACTCGATCAAACCACCTCACACCACACATTGTCCTCAAACATCTCATTTCCAGCACATCCATCCTCCTGCGCACAACTCTATCCATAGCCCACGCCTCGCAACCATACAACATTGTTGGAACCACTATTCCTTCAAACATACCCATTTTTGCTTTCCGAGATAATGTTCTCGACTTCCACACATTCTTCAAGGCCCCAGGATTTTCGCCCCCTCCCCCACCCTATGATCCACCTCCGCTTCCATGGTTCCATCCGCTGCCAGATCCACTCCCAGATATCTAAAACACTTCACTTCCTCCAGTTATTCTCCATTGAAACTCACCTCCCAATTGACTTGACCCTCAACCCTACTGTACCTAATAACCTTGCTCTTATTCACATTTACTCTTAACTTTCTTCTTCACACACTTTTCCAAACTCAGTCACCAGCTTCTGCAGTTTCTCACATGAATCAGCCACCAGCGCTGTATCATCAGCGAACAACAACTGACTCACTTCCCAAGCTCTCTCATCCCCAACAGACTTCATACTTGCACCTCTTTCGAAAACTCTTGCATTTACCTCCCTAACAACCCCATCCATAAACAAATTAAACAACCATGGAGACATCACACACCCCTGCCGCAAACCTACATTCACTGAGAACCAATCACTTTCCTCTCTTCCTACACGTACACATGCCTTACATCCTCGATAAAAACTTTTCACTGCTTCTAACAACTTTCCTCCCACACCATATATTCTTAATACCTTCCACAGAGCATCTCTATCAACTCTATCATATGCCTTCTCCAGATCCATAAATGCTACATACAAATCCATTTGCTTTTCTAAGTATTTCTCACATACATTCTTCAAAGCAAACACCTGATCCACACATCCTCTACCACTTCTGAAACCACACTGCTCCTCCCCAATCTGATGCTCTGTACATGCCTTCACCCTCTCAATCAATACCCTCCCATATAATTTACCAGGAATACTCAACAAACTTATACCTCTGTAATTTGAGCACTCACTCTTATCCCCTTTGCCTTTGTACAATGGCACTATGCACGCATTCCGCCAATCCTCAGGCACCTCACCATGAGTCATACATTCATTAAATAACCTTACCAACCAGTCAACAATACAGTCACCCCCTTTTTTAATAAATTCCACTGCAATACCATCCAAACCTGCTGCCTTGCCGGCTTTCATCTTCCGCAAAGCTTTCACTACCTCTTCTCTGTTTACCAAATCATTTTCCCTAACCCTCTCACTTTGGACACCATCTCGACCAAAACACCCTATATCTGCCACTCTATCATCAAACACATTCAACAAACCTTCAAAATACTCACTCCATCTCCTTCTCACATCACCACTACTTGTTATCACCTCCCCATTTGCGCCCTTCACTGAAGTTCCCATTTGCTCCCTTGTCTTACGCACTATATATATATATATATATATATATATATATATATATATATATATATATATATATATATATATATATATATATATATTTGTTTATTTATTTTTCTTTGTCGCTGTCTCCCGCGTTTGCGAGATAGCGCATGGAAACAGACGAAAGAAATGTCCTAACCCACCCCCATACACATGTATATACATACACGCCCACACACGCAAATATACATACCTATACATCTCAATGTACACATATATATACACACACAGACACATACATATATACACATACACACAATTCACACTGTCTGCCTTTATTCATTCCCATCGCCACCTCGCCACACATGGAATAACATCCCCCTCCCCCCTCTTTTGTGCGAGGTAGCGCTAGGAAAAGACAACAAAGGCCCCATCCGTTCATACTCAGTCTCTAGCTGTCATGCAATAATGCCCGAAACCACAGCTCCCTTTCCACATCCAAGCTCCACAGAACTTTCCATAGTCTACCCCAGACGCTTCATATGCCCTGATTCAATCCTTTGACAGTACCTCGACCCCTGGTATATCACATCGATCCAATTCACTCTATTCCTTCCAAGCCTTTCATCCTCCTGCACGTTCAGGCCCCGATCACTCAAAATCTTTTCACTCCATCTCTCCACCTCCGATTTAATCTCCCACTTCTCCTCGTTCCCTCCACCTCCGACACATATATCCTCTTGGTCAATCTTTCCTCACTCATTCTCTCCATGTCCCAAACCATTTCAAAACACCCTCTTCTGCTCTCTCAACCACGCTCTTTTTATTTCCACACATCTCTCTTACCATTACATTGCTTACTCGATCAGACCACCTCACACCACATACTGTCCTCAAACATCTCATTTCCAGCATATCCACCCTCCGGCGCACAACTCTATCTATAGCCCACGTCTCGCAACCACACAACATTGTTGGACCCACTATTCCTTTATACATGGCCAATTTTGCTTTCTTAGATAATGTTCTCGAGTTCCACACATTCTTCAAGGCTCCAATGATTTTCTACCACTTCTGAAACCACACCTTCTACCACTTCCGAAACCACACTGCTCTTCCCCAATCTGATGCTCTGTCCATGCCTTCACCCTCAGTCAATACCCTCCCATATAATTTACCAGGAATACTCAACAAACTTATACCTCTGTAATTTGAGCACTCACTCTAATCCCCTTTGCCTTTGTACAATGGCACTACGCACGCATTCCACCAATCCTGAGGCACCTCACCATGAAATATACATACATTATATAACCTTACCAAACACTCAAAAATACAGTCATCCCATTTTTTAATAAATTCCACTGCAATACCATCCAACCCTGCTGCCTTACCGGCTTTCATCTTCCGGAAAGCTTTTACTACCTCTTCTCTATTTACCAAATCATTCTCCCTTATCCTCTCACTTTGCACACTACCTCGACCAAAACACCCTATACCTGCCAATCTGTCATCAAACACATTGAACAAACCTTCAAAATACTCACTCCATCTCCTTCTCACATCACCACTACTTGTTATCACCTCCACATTAGCCACCTTCACTGAAGTTCCCTTTTGCTTCCTTCTCTCACACACTTTATTTACCTCTTTCCAGTATATCTTTTTATTCTCCCTAAAATTTAATGACTCTCTCTCACCCCAACTCTCAATTGCCCTCTTTTTCATCTCTTGTACCTTTCTCTTGACCTCCTGTTCCTTTCTTTTATACATCTCCCACTTATATGCATTTTTTCCCTGCAAATATCGTCCAAATGTGTACGTGTAGGAATAGAGGAAAGTGATTGGTTCTCAGTGAATGTAGGTTTGCGGCAGGAGTGTGTGTGATGTCTCCAAGGTTGTTTAATTTGTTTGTGGATGGGTTTTTTAGGGAGGTGAATGAAAGAGTTTTGGAAAGAGGGACAAGCATGCAGTCTGTTGGGGATGAGAGAGCTTGGGAAGTGAGTCAGTTGTTGTTCGCTGATGATACAGCGCTGGTGGTTGATTCATGTGAGAAACTGCAGAAGCTGGTGACCGAATTTGGTAAAGTGTGTGAAAGAAGAAAGTTAAGAGTAAATGTGAATAAGAGCAAGGTTATTAGGTACAGTAGGGTTGAGGGTCAAGTCAATTGGGAGATAAGTTTTAATGGAGAAAAACTGGAGGAAGTAAAGTGTTTTAGATATCTGGGAGTGGAACTGGAAGCAGATGGAACAATGGAAATGGAAGTGAATCATAATGTGGGGGAGGGGGCGAGAATCATGGGAGCCTTGAAGAATGTGTGGAACTCGAGAACATTATCTAAGAAAGCAAAATTGGCTATGTTTAAAGGAATAGTGAGTCCAACAATGTTGTGTGGTTGCGAGACGCGGGCTTTAGATAGAGTTGTGCGCCGGAGGGTGGATGTGCTGGAAATGAGACGTTTGAGGACAGTATGTGGTGTGAGGTGGTTTGATCGAGTAAGTAATGTAATGGTAAGAGAGATGTGTGGAAATAAAAAGAGCGTGGTTGAGAGAGCAGAAGAGGGTGTTTTGAAATGTTTTGGGCACATGGAGAGAATGAGTGAGGAAAGATTGACCAAGAGGATATATGTGTCGGAGGTGGAGGGAACGAGGAGAAGTGGGAGATTTAATTAGAGGTGGAGAGATGGAGTGAAAAGATTTCGAGTGATCGGGGCCTGAACATGCAGGAGGATGAAAGGCGGGGAAGGAATAGAGTGAATTGGATCGATGTGATATACCGGGGTCGACGTACTGTCAAAGGACTGAATCAGGGCATGTGAAGCGTCTGGGGTAGACTATGGAAAGTTCTGTGGAGCTTGGATGTGGAAAGGGAGCTGTGGTTTCGGGCATTATTGCATGACAGCTAGAGACTGAGTGTGAACGAATGGGGCCTTTGTTGTCTTTTCCTAGCGCTACCTCGCACAAAAGAGGGGGGAGGGGGATGTTATTCCATGTATGGCGAGGTGGCGATGGGAATGAATGAAGGCAGACAGTGTGAATTGTGTGCATGTGTATATATGTATGTGTCTGTGTGTGTAGATATATGTGTACATTGAGATGTATATGTAAGTATATTTGCGTGTGTGGGCGTGTATGTATATACATGTGTATGGGGGTGGGTTGGGCCATTTCTTTCGTCTGTTTCCTTGCGCTACTTCGCAAACGAGGGAGAGAGCGAAAAAGCAAAATAATAAACAAATAAATAAATATATATATATATATATATATATATATATATATATATATATATATATATATATATATATATATATATATATATATATATATATGTATATATATATATATATATATATATATATATATATATATATATATATATATATATATATATATATATATATATATATATATATATATATATATATATATATATATATATATATATATATATATATATATATATATATATATATATATATATATATATATATATATATATATATATATATATATATATATATATATATATATATATATATATATATATATATATATATATATATATATATACATATATATATATAGGGAGCGGGGGGCTGGAAATCCTCCCCTCTCATTTTTTGAATTTTCCAAAAGAAGGAAGAGAGAAGGGGACCAGGTGAGGATATTTCCTTAAAGGCCCAGTCCTCTGTTCTTAACGCTACCTCCCTAATGCGGGAAATGGCGAATAGTATGAAAGAAAGATATATATATATATATATATATATATATATATATATATATATATATATATATATATTTATTGTATATATATATATATATATATATATATATATATATATATATATATATATATATATATATATATATATATATATATATATATATTTGTTGTATATATATATATATATATATATATATATATATATATATATATATATATATATATATATATATATATATATGTATATATATATGTATATATATATATATATATATATATATATATATATATATATATATATATATATATATATATATATATATATATATATATATATATA
The DNA here is from genome assembly GCF_036320965.1 of Panulirus ornatus. NCBI lineage: Eukaryota > Metazoa > Arthropoda > Malacostraca > Decapoda > Palinuridae > Panulirus > Panulirus ornatus. The sequence continues at coordinate 48,495,139 of NC_092238.1, read as the reverse complement.
TATATATATATATATATATATATATATATATATATATATATATATATATATATATATATATATATATATATATATATATATATATATATATATATATATATATATATATATATATATATATATATATACATATATATATATATATACATATATATATATATATATATATATATATATATATATATATATATATATATATATATATATATATATATATATATATATATATATATATATATATATATATATATATATATATATATATATATATATATATATATATATATATATATATATATATATATATATATATATATATATATATATGTATATATATATATATATATATATATATATATATATATATATATATATATATATATATATATATATATATATATATATATATATATATATATATATATATATATATATATATATATATATATATATATATATATACATATATACATATATATATATATATATATATATATATATATATATATATATATATATGTATATATATATCCTCCTCGAAGGCTCACACTGGGGTGTCTAAATGTGTGTGGATGTGAACAAGATGTGAAAAAAGGAGAGACAGGTGGTATGTTTGAGGAAAGGAACCTGGATGTTCTGGCTCTGAGTGAAACGAAGATCAAGGGTAAAGGGGAAGAATGGTCTGGGAATGTCTTGGGAGTAAAGTCAGGGGTTAGTGATAGGACAAGAGCAAGGGAAGGAGTAGCATTACTCCTGAAATAGGAGTTGTGGGAGTATGTGATAGAATGTAAGAAAGTAAATTCTCGATTAATATGGGTAAAACTGAAAGTTGATGGAGAGGGATGGGTGATTATTGGTGCATATGCACCTGGGCATGAGAAGAAAGATCATGAGAGGCAAGTGTTTTGGGAGCAACTGAATGAGTGTGTTAGTGGTTTTGATGCGCGAGACCGGGTTATGGCGATGGCTGATTTAAATGCAAAGGTGAGTAATGTGGCAGTTGAGGGAATAATTGGTATACATGGGGTGTTCAGTGTTGTAAATGGAAATGGTGAAGAGCTTGTAGATTTATGTGCTGAAAAAGGTCTGGTGATTGTGAATACCTGGTTTAAAAAGCGAGATATACATAAGTATACGTATGTAAGTAGGAGAGATGGCCAGAGAGCGTTATTTGATTACGTGTTAATTGACAGGCGCGCGAAAGAGAGAGTTTTGGATGTTAATGTGCTGAGAGGTGCAACTGGAGTGATGTCTGATCATTATCTTGTGGAGGCTAAGGTGAAGATTTGTATTGGTTTTCAGAAAAAGAGAGTAAATTTTGGGGTGAAGAGGGTGGTGAGAGTAAGTGAGCTTGGGAAGGAGACTTGTGTGAGGAAGTACCAGGAGAGACTGAGTGCAGAATGAAAAAAAGTAAGAACAATGAAAGTAAGGGGAGTGGGGGAGGAATGGTATGTGTTTAGGAAATCAGTGATGGATTGCGCAAAAGATGCTTGTGGCATGAGAAGCGTGGGAGGTGGGTTGATTAGAAAGGGTAGTGAGTGGTGGGATGAAGAAGTAAGATTATTAGTGAAAGAGAAGAGAGAGGTATTTATACGATTTTTGCAGGGAAAAAATGCAATTGAGTGTGAGATGTATAAAAGAAAAAGACAGGAGGTCAAGAGAAAGGTGCAAGAGGTGAAAAAGAGGGCAAATGAGAGTTGGGGTGAGAGAGTATCATTAAATTTTAGGGAGAATAAAATGATGTACAGGAAATAGTTAAATAAAGTGCTTATGACAAGTGAGCAAATGGGAACTTCAGTGAAGGGCGCAAATGGGGAGGTGATAACAAGTAGTGGTGATGTGAGAAGGAGATGGAGTGAGTATTTTGAAGGTTTGTTGAATGTGTTTGATGATAGAGTGGCAGATATAGGGTGTTTTGGTCGAGGTGGTGTGCAAAGTGAGAGTGTTATGGAAAATGATTTGGTAAACAGAGGAGAGGTAGTAAAAGCTTTGCGGAAGATGAAAGCCGGAAAGGCAGCAGGTTTGGATGGTATTGCAGAGGAATTTATTAAAAAAGTGGGTGACTGTATTATTGACTGGTTGGTAAGGTTATTTAATGTATGTATGACTCATGGTGAGGTGCCTGAGGATTGGCGGAATGCGTGCATAGTGCCATTGTACAAAGGCAAAGGGGATAAGAATGAGTGCTCAAATTACAGAGGTATAAGTTTGTTGAGTATTCCTGGTTAATTATTTGGGAGGGTATTGATTAAGAGGGTGAAGGCATGTACAGAGCATCAGATTGGGAAGAGCAGTGTGGTTTCAGAAGTGGTAGAGGATGTGTGGATCAGGTGTTTGCTTTGAAGAATGTATGTAAGAAATACTTAGAAAAGCAAATGGATTTGTATGTAGCATTTATGGATCTGGAGAAGGCATATGATAGAGTTGATAGAGATGCTCTGTGGAAGGTATTAAGAATATATGGTGTGGGAGGCAAGTTGTTAAAGCAGTGAAAAGTTTTTATCGAGGATGTAAGGCATGTGTACGTGTAGGAAGAGAGGAAAGTGATTGGTTCTCAGTGAATGTAGGTTTGCGGCAGGGGTGTGTGATGTCTCCATGGTTGTTTAATTTGTTTATGGATGGTGTTGTTAGGGAGGTGAATGCAAGAGTTTTGGAAAGAGGGGCAAGTATGAAGTCTGTTGGGGATGAGAGAGCTTGGGAAGTGAGTCAGTTATTGTTCGCTGATGATAAGGCGCTGGTGGCTGATTCATGTGAGAAACTGCAGAAGCTGGTGACTGAGTTTGGGAAAGTGTGTGAAAGAAGAAAGTTAAGAGTAAATGTGAATAAGAGCAAGGTTACTAGGTACAGTAGGGTTGAGGGTCAAGTCAATTGGGAGGTAAGTTTGAATGGAGAAAAACTGGAGGAAGTAAAGTGTTTTAGATATCTGGGAGTGGATCTGGCAGCGGATGGAACCATGGAAGCGGAAGTGGATCATAGGTTGGGGGAGGGGGCGAAAATTCTGGGAGCCTTGACGAATGTTTGAAAGTCGAGAACATTATCTCGGAAAACAAAAATAGGTATGTTTGAAGGAATAGTGGTTCCAACAATGTTGTATGGTTGCGAGGCGTGGGCTATGGGTAGAGCTGTGCGCAGGAGGGTGGATGTCCTGGAAATGAGATGTTTGAGGACAATCTGTGGTGTGAGGTGGTTTGATCGAGTAAGTAACGTAAGTGTAAGAGAGATGTGTGGAAATAAAAGAGCGTGGTTGAGAGTGCAGAAGAGGGTGTTTTGAAATGGTTTGGGCACATGGAGAGAATGAGTGAGGAAAGATTGAACAAGAGGATATATGTGTCGGAGGTGGAGGGAAGAGGAGAAATGGGAGACCAAATTGGAGGTGGAAAGATGGAGTGAAAAAGATTTCGTGTGATCGGGGCCTGAACATGCAGGAGGGTGAAAGGAGGGCAAGGAATAGAGTAAATTGGATCGATGTGGTATACCGGGGTTGACGTGCTGTCAGTGGATTGAATCAGGGCATGTGAAGCGTCTGGGGTAAACCATGGAAAGCTGTGTAGGTATGTATATTTGCGTGTGTGGATGTATGTATATACATGTGTATGTGGTGGGTTGAGCCATTTCTTTCTTCTGTTTCCTTGCGCTACCTCGCAAACGCGGGAGACAGCGACAAAGCAAAGAAAAAAAAAAAGAAATATATATGATATATATATATATATATATATATATATATATATATATATATATATATATATATGTATATATATGTATATATATATACATATATATATATATATATATATATATATATATATATATATATATATATATATATATATATATATATATATATATATATATATATATATTTATATATATATATATATATATATATATATATATATATATATATATATATATATATATATATATATATATATATATATATATATATATATATATATATATATATATATATATATATATATATATATATATATATATATATATATATATATATATATATATATATATATATATATAAATATATATATATATATATATATATATATATATATATATATATATATATAGGTAAGTGTTTTGGGAGCAGCTGAATGAGTGTGTTAGTGGTTTTGATGCACGAGATCGCGTTATAGTGATGGGTGATTTGAATGCAAAGGTGAGTAATGTGGAAGTTGAGGGAATAATTGGTATACATGGGGTGTTCAGTGTTGTAAATGGAAATGGTGAAGAGCTTATAGATTTATGTGCTGAAAAAGGACTGGCGATTGGGAATACTTGGTTTAAAAAGCGAGCCATACATAAGTATAAGTATGTAAGTAGGAGAGATGGCCAGAGAGCGTTATTGGATTACGTGTTAATTGACAGGCGTGCGAAAGAGAGACTTTTGGATGTTAATGTGCTGAGAGGTGCAACTGGAGGGATGTCTGATCATTATCTTGTGGAGGCTAAGTTGAAGATTTGTATGGGTTTTCAGAAAGAAGACTGAATGTTGGGGTGAAGAGGGTGGTGAGAGTAAGTGAGCTTGGGAAGGAGACTTGTATGAGGAAGTACCAGGAGAGACTGAGTACAGAATGGAAAAAGGTGAGAACAATGGAAGGAAGGGGAGTGGGGAAGGAATGGGATGTATTTAGGGAATCAGTGATGGATTGCGCAAAAGATTCTTGTGGCATGAGACGAGTGGGAGGTGGGTTGATTAGAAAGGGTAGTGAGTGGTGGGATGAAGACCTAAGATTATTAGTGAATTAGAAGAGAGAGGCATTTGGACGATTTTTGCAGGGAAAAAATGCAATTTAGTGGGAGATGTATAAAAGAAAGAGACAGGAGGTCAAGAGAAAGGTGCAAGAGGTGAAAAAGAGGGCAAATGAGAGTTGAGGTGAGAGAGTATCATTAAAATTTAGGGAGAATAAAAAGATGTTTTGGAAGGAAGTAAATAAAGTGCGTAAGACAAGGGAGCAAATGGGAACTTCAGTGAAGGGCGAAAATAGGGAGGTGATAACAAGTAGTGGTGATGTGAGAAGGATATGGAGTGAGTATTTTGAAGGTTTGTTGAATGTGTTTGATGATAGAGTGGCAGATATAGGGTGTTTTCCTCGAGGTGGTGTGCAAAGTGAGAGGGTTAGGTTAAATGATTTGGTAAACAGAGAAGAGGCAGGAAAAGCTTTGCGGAAGATGAAAGCCGGCAAGGCAGCAGGTTTGGATGGTATTGCAGTGGAATTTATTAAAAAAGGGGGTGACTGTATTATTGACTGGTTGGTAAGGTTATTTAATGTATGTATGACTCATGGTGAGGTGCCGGAGGATTGGCGGAATGCGTGCATAGTGCCATTGTACAAAGGCAAAGGTGATAAGAGTGAGTGCTCTAATTACAGAAGTATAAGTTTGTTGAGTATTCCTGGTAAATTATATGAGAGGGTATTGATTGAGAGGGTGAAGGCATGTACAGAGCATCACATTGGGGAAGAGCAGTGTTGTTTCAGAAGTGGTAGAGGATGTGTGGATCAGGTGTTTGCTTTGAAGAATGTATGTGATAAATACTTAGAAACGCATATGGATTTGTATGTAGGATTTATGGATCTGGAGAATTCTTATGATAGAGTTGACAGAGATGCTCTGTGGAAGGTATTAAGAATATATGGTGTGGGAGGCAAGTTGTTAGAAGCAGTGAAAAGTTTTTATCGAGGATGTAAGGCATGTGTACGTGTAGGAAGAGAGGAAAGTGATTAGTTCTCAGTGAATGTAGGTTTGCCGCAGAGGTGTATTACTTCTCCATGGTTGTTTAATTTGTTTATGGATGGGGTTGTTAGGGAGGTAATTGCAAGAGTTTTGGAAAGAGGGGCAAGTATGAAGTCTGTTGGGATGAGAGAGCTTGTAAAGTGAGTCAGTTATTGTTCGCTGATGATACAGCGCTGGTGGCTGATTCATGTGAGAAACTGCAGAAGCTGGTGACTGAGTTTGGTAGAGTATGTGGAAGAAGAAAGTTAAGAGTAAATGTGAATAAGAGCAAGGTTATTAGGTACAGTAGGGTTTAGGGTCAAGTCAATTGGGAGGTAAGTTTGAATGGAGAAAAACTGGAGAAAGTAAAGTGTTTTAGATATCTGGGAGTGGATCTGGCAGCGGATGGAACCATGGAAGCGGAAGTGGATCATAGGGTGTGGGAGGGGGCGAAAATCCTGGGAGCCTTGAAGAATGTGTGGAAGTCGAGAACATTATCTCGGAAAGCAAAAATGGGTATGTTTCAAGGAATAGTGGTTCCAACAATGCTGTATGGTTGCGAGGCGTGGCTATGGATAGAGTTGTGCGCAGGAGGATGGATGTGCTGGAAATGAGATGTTTGAGGACAATGTGTGGTGTGAGGTGGTTTGATCGAGTAAGTAACGTAAGGGTAAGAGAGATGTGTGAAAATAAAAGGAGCGTGGTTGAGAGAGCAGAAGAGGGTGTTTTGAAATGGTTTGGGCACATGGAGACAATGAGTGAGGAAAGATTGACCAAGAGGATATATGTGTCGGAGGTGGAGGGAACGAGGAGAAGTGGGAGACCAAATTGGAGGTGGAAAGATGGAGTGAAAAAGATTTTGTGTGATCGGGGCCTGAACATGCAGGAGGGTGAAAGGAGGGTAAGGAATAGAGTGAATTGGATCGATGTGGTATACCGGGGTTGACGTGCTGTCAGTGGATTGAATCAGGGCATGTGAAGCGTCTGGGGTAAACCATGGAAAGCTGTGTAGGTATGTATATTTGCGTGTGTGGACGTATGTATATACATGTGTATGGGTGTGGGTTGGGCCATTTCTTTCGTCTGTTTCCTTGCGCTGCCTCGCAAACGCGGGAGACAGCGACAAAGCAAAAAAAAAAAAAAAAAAATATATATATATATATATATATATATATATATATATATATATATATATATATATATATATATATATATATATATATATATATATATATATATATATACATATATATTATATATATATACATATATTGATAATCCCTGGGGATGGGAGAGAAAGAATACTTCCAACTCATTCCTCACGTGTCATAGAAGGCGACTAAATGGGACGGGATTCGGGGGCTAGAAACCTTCCCCTCCTTTTATTTAAGTTTCTAAAAGGGGAAACAGAAGAAGGAGTCACGCGGGAAGTGCTCATCTTCCTCGAAGGCTAAGATTGGGGTGTCTAAATGTGTGTGGATGTAACCAAGATGAGAAAAAAGGAGAGATAGGTTGTATGTTTGTGAAAAGGAAGCTGGATTTTTGGCTCTGAGTGAAACGAAGCTCAAGGGTAAAGGGAAAGATTGTTCTGGCAATGTCTTGAGAGTAAAGTCAGGGTTTAGTGAGAAGACAAGAGCAAAGGAAGGAGTAGCACTACTACTGAAACAGAGGTTGTGGGAGTATGTGATAGAGTGTAAGGAAAGAAACTCGAGATTGATATTGGTAGAACTGAAAGTTGATGGAAAGAGATGGGTGATTATTAGTGCATATGCACCTGGGCATGAGAAAAAGATCAGGAGAGAGATAAGCGTTTTGGGAGCAGCTGAATGAGTGTGTTAGTTGTTTTGATGCACAAGACCGGGTTATAGTGATGGGTGATTTGAATGCAAAGGTGAGTAATGTGGCAGTTGAGGGAATAATTGGTATACATGGGGTGTTCAGTGATGGAAATAGGAATGGTGAAGAGATTGTAGATTTATGTGCTGAAAAAGGACTGGTGATTGGGAATAACTGGTTTAAAAAGAGAGATACACATAAGTATATGTATGTAAGTAGGAGAGATGGCTAGAGAGCGCTACTGGATTACTTGTTAATTGATAGGCGCGCGAAAGAGAGACATTTGGATGTTAATGCGCTGAGAAGTGCAAGTGGAGGGATGTCTGATCATTATCTTGTGGAGGCGAACGTGAAGAGAAAATCTTTTGGTGAAGAAGTTGGTGAGAGTAAGTGAGCTTGGGAAGGAGACTTGTGTGAAGAAGTACCAGGAGAGGCTGTACAGAATGGAAAAAGGTGAGAACAAATGTGGTAAGGGGATTGGGGGAGGAATGGTATGTATTTAGGGAAGCAGTGATGGCTTGCGCAAAAGATGCCTGTGGCATGAGAATCGTGGGAGATGGGCAGATAAGAAAGGGTAGTGAGTGGTGGGATGACTAGGTAAGATTATTAGTGAAAGAGAAGAGAGAGGCATTTGGACGATTTTTGCAGGGAATAATGCATATGAGTGGGAGATATATAAAAGAAAGAGGCAGGAGGTCAAGAGGAAGGTGCAAAAGGTGAAAAAGGGGGCAAATGAGAGTTGGAGAAAGAAAGTATCATTAAATTTTAGGGATTATAAAAAGATGTTTTGTAAGACGTAACTAATGTGCGTAAGACAAGGGAACAAATGGGAACTTCAGTGAAAGGAGCTAATGGGGAGGTGATAACAAGTAGTGGTGATGTGAGAAGGAGATGGAGTGAGTATTTTGAAGGTTTGTTGAATGTGTATGATGATAGAGTGGCAGATATAGGGTGTTTTGGTCGAGGTGGTGTGCAAAGTGAGAGGTAGTAAATGTTTGGCGGAAGTTGAAAGCCGGCAAGGCAGCGGGTTCGGTTGGTAGTGCAGCGAAATTTACTAGAAAAGTTGGGCACTCTATTGTTGACTTGTTGGTAAGGTTATTTAATGTATGTATGATTCATGGTGAGGTGCCTGAGGTTTGGTGGAATGCTTAAATAGTGCCATTGCACAAAGGCAAAGGGGATAAGAGTGAGTGCTCAGATTACAGAGGTATAAGTTTGTTGAGTATTCCTGGAAAATGATATGGGAGGCTATTGATTGAGAGGGTGAAGGCATGTACAGAGCATCAGATTGTGGGAAGAGCAGTTTGGTTTCAGAAGTGGTAGAGGATGTGTGGATCAGGTGTTTGCTCTGAAGAATGTATGTGAGCAACACTTAGAAAAACAAATGGATTTGTATGTAGCATTTATGGATGTTGAGAAGGCATATATAGAGTTGATATATGGTGCGGGAGGCAAATTGTTAGAAGCAGTGAAATCTGTTTATCGAGGATGTAAGGCATTTGAACGTGTAGGAAGAGAGGAAAGTGATTCGTTCTCAGCGAATGTTGGTGTCCGGCAGGGGTGTCTGATGTCTTCATGGTTGTTTAATTTGTTTATGGATGGGGTTATTAGGGAGGTGAATGCAAGAGTTTTTGAAAGAGGGGCAAGTATGCAGTCTGTTGTGGATGAGAGAGCTTGGGAAGTGAGCCAGTTTTTGTTCGCTAATGATACAGCGCTGGAGGATGATACATGTGAGAAACTGCAGAAGATGGTGACTGAGTTTGGTAAAGTGTGTGAAAGAGGAAAGTTGAGAGTAAATGTGAATAAGAGCAAGGTTATTACGTACAGTAGGGTTGAGGGTGAAGTCAATTGGGAGATAAGTATGAATTGAGAAAAACTGGAGGAAGTGAAGTGTTTTAGATATCTGGGAGTGGATTTGGCAGGGGATGGAGCCATAGAAGCGGAAGTGAATCATAGGGTTGAGGAGGCGGCGAAAATTCTGGGAGCGTTGAAGTATGTGTGGAAGTCGAGAACATTATCTCCGAAAGCAAAAATGGGTATGTTTGAAGGAATAGTGGTTCCAACAATGTTGTATAGTTGCGAGGCGTGGGCTTTGGATAGAATCGTGCACAGGAGGGTGGATGTGCTGGAAATAAGATGTTTGAGGACAATATGTCGTGTGAGGTGGTTTGATCGAGTTAGTAATGTAAGGGTAAGAGAGATATGTGGAAATATAAAGATTGTGGTTTAGAGAGCAGAAGTGGGTGTTTTGAAATGGTTTGGTCGCATGGAGAGAATGAGTGAGGAAAGATTAACGAAGAGGATATATGTGTCAGAGGTGGAGGGAACGAGGAGAAGTGGGAGACCAAATTGGAGGTGGAAAGATGGAGTGAAAAAGATTTTGAGTGATTGGGGCCAGAACATGCAGGAGGGTGAAAGGCGTGCAAGGAATAGAGTGAATTGGAATGTTGTGTTATACCGGGGTCGACGTGCTGTCAGTGGATTGAACCAGGGCATATGAAGCGTCTGGGGTAAACCATGGAAAGTTGTGTGGGGCCTGGTTGTGGAAAGGGAGCTGTGGTTTCGGTGCATTATTATATGACAGCTAGAGACTGAGTGTGAACGAATGTGGCCTTTGTTGTCTTTTCCTAGCGCTACCTTGCATACATGAGGGGGGAGGGGGCTGTTATTCCATGTGTGGCGAGGTTGCGATAGGAATGAATAAAGGTAGATAGTATGAATTATGTACATGTGTATATATGTATATGTATATACATGTGTATGTGGGTGGGTTGGGTCATTCTTTCGTCTGTTTCCTTGCGATAACTCGCTAACGCGGGAGACAGCGACAAAGCAAAATAAATACATAAAGATATATATATATATATATATATATATATATATATATATATATATATATATATATATATATATATATATATAAATATATATATATATATATATATATATATATATATATATATATATATATATATATATATATATATATATATATATATATATATATATACCGTACTCATGACATAGGGCATGGTCTACGTTGTGATTTATCAAATTTTGCTTTTGACCTTAAGTTGGAAAATAAAGCAACTAAAGAAACTGAACGTTCATTCCTTCAGACTAACACAGACGAGCTGATATACTAAGCTCACACTGACATTGTATCGTTGAGAAACAAGGCAAGCAATGCTACTCCAAGTTGATAGTTAATTAAAACAAATTTCCCTGTTATACAAACGGCGTCTTTGAAAATGGATTTATTTTTGTTTAGTTATGAAAACATGACACAATGCATTTTGGTATGGTTCATGTTAATCTAATGCTTTACCTGCAGCCCACGATTGTAAGACAAAAATATTTCTAGTTTGGAAGTGTCACTGAACACATAATAGTAGGGTTTGCTTATTGATCCTCAACATTCATTGGCTTAACGGTCGTCCAGTGCCAGACGTAAGATGAATGTTACTAACTGAAGATTCAATGAAGAACTTCCTCCCTTATGCAAATGATTTTGCCTTATATTACTCTAATATTCTATGAAAAGTTATCACCTTTTATCAATTTTTCCTCTTTAGCATTTATTGAATGTGAATGATTTCCTCACAGTTACCTCTAAACACTTACGTTTTGCGTTTTGCTTTCCTCTCTATACCGACCCCAATCGAAATTCGGCAGCTGAGTTGACGAAGGGACCAGTCTTCATTCATATGTCTCAAGGAGCAGTGAGGATTGACTTATTTGGGGTTTTTGCCCTGAAACTCTCATTGAGAGAGAGAGAGAGAGAGAGAGAGAGAGAGAGAGAGAGAGAGAGAGAGAGAGAGAGAGAGAGAGAGAGAGAGAGAGAGAGAGAAGTGAGGTCTCTAGACTTTATGAATCAATTTTCGCAGTTCCAACTACGATACTACCTGTATAGAGCAGCTTCTATACATTGAAAAGCAAAAGAATTTCATGCTCGAGATTTTTTAAGCTAAAGAAGACCACAAACATAAGCTCTGCTCGCAAGTGACTTATCAATGAATTTTCAGAGGAAACTGAATTTTTATACCAAAGTATACGATTATCCTGCTGTAAAGCCAAGAAGATTTCCATTAAACTGCATTTATAACTATTTGTCAAATAGCATCATTTTTTCATCTATTCATTTATTTATTAATTTTGCAAAATGCAGGTATAGAAAATAAATCTATCTGCTCTCTTTCATACTTCAGCTTTAGAAATAGGTGAAGTAGACCATATAGCTTATATGACTCTTAATACCTTTTTACGAAACTTCAGTGCAGGTGACAAATGAATTTTGATATCGACAGGTAAAGAGTTGGAAAAAAGTGAAAACAAAAAGACGAGCTAGGGTAGTTATTGAGCTAAAAAAAATGAAAAGAAAAATGTCAAAGTAGAATACATACAAACCTAGGTATAGTAGTGTCTGATGATCTAAATCTCAGTAAGCAGTGCATGGAAGCAATTAGAAAGTAAATCATAATTCTATAATTCTAAGATAAGGAACATTAAAGTCAAATTAACCGTTCCTCTGTTTTATGATTCACTTGTGAGTAGCCACCTTGAACATTAGGTTTAAATTTGGTATCCGTATTTGGAAATATATAAGATATAGTTACAACACAGCTACCAAGGTGATTCCCGGAATACAAAGCAAATAAAACTTATAAAGACATGTTCGACGATCAAAGCTTATTCAACTCAAAAAAGAGAGAATTGGAAATTTATCTGTTACAGCTACTCAAAATTAACGAAATATCTATTATCTCAATGTTAGAGCTATTTAAAGCTAAATCATTACAATTTCTCTTACAGTAATAGATACTAGTAAAATCGAGGGCAAACACATTACTTCGAATGAAGCGAAGTATTTTTTCTTCAACTGAACTGTTGATATGAAATGATATAGCAAACAGAACAGCTGAAAGTAGCGTAGCGGATACTTTTAGAATAGACAGCTTCACTTCATGCATGCGAATGATGTCATCTGTTTGTTTTTTACTCTTTAGAGTCGTCTACCATCACAGATAATCTCGAAAAGACCCAGTGGTCTATTGCAATGTAATGTGCTCTTTTAATGATCCCACCACCACACGGATGCAAGGAGTCATAGAGATCAATTTACCTTCAACAATTTCTAAACCCCTGATAAGCTGTATGGCTTGTATCAATATTATCATCTTGATGGCAATTCCTTTCATGTGTTTCCTCTCACCTGCACAATCGTTCACCGCTCAAATTTTCTCCTCACTAACCACACTCACTCGACCACTAGTTTTCATCATCTTCATTGACTTATTCCTTCATTACTATTTTCACTTCTCCCTCTTGTCTATTCTATCCTTTACTTCTCTCCTCTTTTTCATCCACTCCTAACCTCGTCTTTCTCTTAAACCCACAATTTACTTCTTTCTCCGATCCGTAATATCGATTCATTACTAATCTTTGCTACCATCTTTCCTTCCTTTTCTTACTTTCCACTTTAATTTCATCTTTGCCGATCATGTTAATCCCTCTACTCTCATTTCTTTTCCTCATCTCCTATATCTCCACTTTACACCCCCCCCTCTCTCTCTCTCTCTCTCTCTCTCTCTCTCTCTCTCTCTCTCTCTCTCTCTCTCTCTCTCTCTCTCTCTCTCTCTCTCTCTCTCTCTCTCTCTCTCTCTCTCTCTCTCTCTCTCTCTCTCTCTCTCTCTCTCTCTTTCTTCTCATCTCACTACTGCCAGCAGTGCCCAGGTTCTGCTGGTGGCCTGGCATCGGTCTGGGTGAAAAAGGGGGAAAAAAGAAATCCTGGAGCCACACCACCTCCCTCCCTCTCCCTCTCCTCTATACACACACAATCCAATTAAACTTTATATTTATTTTACCTCGCGTTGGCTTGTGTTGCCTTTGTTTGATTCGCTTATTCTATTTGGTCGTGATCCATGTCATTCTGCTGGTCATGCACTCCAAACTGTTAAGTGCATTGACAAATATACCTGTAATATATTTTAATCTTTCTTCCTATTTCTGTTTTAGCACAGAGTGCTGGAGTTAAAGGAATATTTTTCCAGCTGCGTTAAACTCAACGAGATGAAAAAATATTTATATTTGCATAGTGAAATGCTATATAGGTATTATGAAAGGTAATCTAGCCACAAACTGGTCGGAATAATAGACAACCTGTGACGTTAAATTGTCATTAAAGTATACTCAGACTTCAAAGCTTTGATCTCTTCCAATCATGTATTGATATCTGTTCATACTATGGGGAAAATAACAGGATGACTTTTAGTATTTTCGAGGTTTCCACTTTCGTGTTGCTCCCCCCCATTTTATAACCTCCCCCACCTATTTCGTTGCTCTTCAAACCAGATGATGGACACAAACTGACCAAATTTTGTTGACAGATTGCAAACATTTGTCATGTGCCTTGTTACACGTGAGCATCTGTTCTGTGTTGTGTGTGTGTTGTACATCGTGTGCTGTAAAACTACAAGTCTGAATTTTGGTAGAAAAATGCTTGTGCTGCCAGTGATAGATGTAATTCACATAGATACAGATTGTTATATGAAATACTTTAGTTGGAGAACCTTGTATGTATATGAAAAGCAGCCTTTGAGGTGTACAGAACAGAGATTTACTAACAAGGGCAAGAGAGGAGTAAGGATCTTTCTGTAGTAAATCAATATATTTCATTTCCATCCACGTGGTTGAATGAAAATGCAAGTATTTTTCAACAGAATCATGTAAAGAAATAATGTTAATGAAATTTGGTGATGACAAACCAAATCTTTTTCGAAATGTCGATCAAATCAATATTTAGACTATGTGCCATGAACCAATAACCATCCTCTGTTGCTCATCACTGCTAAGGTCGTTCATACAGTTAACACAAAACAAACCTAAAAGAGCGTCGGTAATTTGTACAATCAGACATGAAGACGACAAACTGTTCTAGTCTACGAGGTTCGTGTCTTCAGACGCCGAGAATCGAACATCTATGCGACATAAGGATACCTTCTCAACCGTTAAGCTAACATGATTTTTTTCATTTCCTTATCAACTATGTCCCTACTCTTGCATTATATAGACGCTAGTCTTCCAGAGCACTGGATACCATCTGGTGGTTTAGTTCTGAGCCTTTCCACTTGTGAAGCTTCTTTGGATATTCCTGCTCCACAGCCTCCCGGATACGACTGCTGCAAGCTCGCACTGTTAACATTTACATAGCCAAATGTATTATTTTTCTGGCTTGGTTTACAGGATTAAAGAAGACTCCGGTGGTCTTGAATGTTCATGGATGAGTTCAACAGAAAATTATCTCAAGCATTTTTGAAATCAGTTGAGAAAAGTGTGTGGAAAGTGACAGTGTAAACTTGCAATGTATGAATCGTTGCCAGAAAAGTGATAGAATATAACCATGTCGTGAATATCTTCCATAAAGTAGACAGGATATTGTCGAATCACATGTTTACCAAATGCCGTCCTAGCTTCATCTCTTCGATGTACATCAACTGACTTATATTTCTCTCTTGTGTTTCCCCTGATGAAGTGATTATTACACGAATGTGCACTTGGGAACTAATCGTGTTTCATTTTCCCAGTGGACTCATAGGAATATCTTGATTACGCGCAAAATTGTGATCCTTTCCAATATATATATATATATGTGAATAAGAGCAAGGTTATTAGGTACAGTAGGGTTGAGGGTCAAGTCAATTGGGAGGTGAGTTTGAATGGAGAAAAACTGGAGGAAGTGAAGTGTTTTAGATATCTGGGAGTGGATCTGTCAGCGGATGGAACCATGGAAGCGGAAGTGGATCATAGGGTGGGGGAGGGGGCGAAAATTTTGGGAGCCTTGAAAAATGTGTGGAAGTCGAGAACATTATCCCGGAAAGCAAAAATGGGTATGTTTGAAGGAATAGTGGTTCCAACAATGTTGTATGGTTGCGAGGCGTGGGCTATGGATAGAGTTGTTCGCAGGAGGATGGATGTGCTGGAAGTGAGATGTTTGAGGACAATGTGTGGTGTGAGGTGGTTTGATCGAGTAAGTAACGTAAGGGTAAGAGAGATGTGTGGAAATAGAAAGAGCGTGGTTGAGAGAGCAGAAGGAGGGTGTTTTGAAATGGTTTGGGCACATGGAGAGAATGAGTGAGGAAAGATTGACCAAGAGGATATATGTGTCGGAGGTGGAGGGAACGAGGAGAAGAGGGAGACCGAATTGGAGGTGGAAAGATGGAGTGAAAAGGATTTTGTGTGATCGGGGCCTGAACATGCAGGAGGGTGAAAGGAGGGCAAGGAATAGAGTGAATTGGAGCGATGTGGTATACAGGGGTTGACGTGCTGTCAGTGGACTGAATCAGGGCATGTGAAGCGTCCGGGGTAAACCATGGAAAGCTGTGTAGGTATGTATATTTGCGTGTGTGGACGTGTGTATGTACATGTGTATGGGGGTGGGTTGGGCCATTTCTTTCGTCTGTTTCCTTGCGCTACCTCGCAAACGCGGGAGACAGCGACGAGGTATAAAAAAAAAAAAGAAAAAAAAAAAAAAAAATATATATATATATATATATATATATATATATATATATATATATATATATATATATATATATATATATATATATATATATATATATATATATATATATATATATATATATATATATATATATATATATACATATGTATATATATATATATATATATATATATATATATATATATATATATATATATATATATATATATATATATATATATATATATATATATATATATATATATGTATATATATGTATATATATATATATATATATATATATATATATATATATATATATATATATATATATATATATATATATATATATATATATATATATATATATATATATATATATATATATATATATATATCCCTGGGGATAGGGGAGATAGAATACTTCCCACGTATTCCCTGCGTGTCGTAGAAGGCAACTAAAAGGGGAGGGAGCGGGGGGCTGGAAATCCTCCCTCTCGTTTTTTTTTTTATTTTTTTTTTTTTTGATTTTCCAAAAGAAGGAACAGAGAACGAGGCCAGGTGAGGATATTCCCTCAGAAGCCCAGTCCTCTGTTCTTAACGCTACCTTGCTAACGCGGGAAATGGCGATTAGTATGAAAGAAGAAAAGATTTATATATATATATATATATATATATATATATATATATATATATATATATATATATATATATATATATATATATATATATATATATTATATATATATTTTATATATATATATTTATATATATATATTTTTTTTTTATTATTTTCCTTTGTCGCTGTCTCCCGCGTTTGCGAGGTAGCGGAAGGAAACAGACGAAAGAAATGGCCCAACCCACCCCCATACACAACGTATATACATACACGTCCACACACGCAAATATACATACCTATACATCTCAATGTACACATATATATATACACACACAGACACATACATATATACCCATGCACACAAATCACACTGTCTGCCTTTATTCATTCCCATCGCCACCTCGCCACACATGGAATACCATCCCCCTCCCACCTCATGTGTGCGAGGTAGCACTAGGAAAAGACGACAAAGGCCCCATTCGTTCACACTCAGTCTCTAGCTGTCATGCAATAATGCCCGAAACCACAGCTCCCTTTCCACATCCAGGCCCCACACAACTTTCCATGGTTTACCCCAGACGCTTCTCATGCCCTGATTCAATCCACTGACAGCACGTCAACGCCGGTATACCACATCGATCCAATTCACTCTATTCCTTGCCCTCCTTTCACCCTCCTGCATGTTCAGGCCCCGATCACACAAAGTCGTTTTCACTCCATCTTTCCACCTCCAATTTGGTCTCCCACTTCTCCTCGTCCCCCTCCACCTCCGACACATATATCCTCTTGGTCAATCTTTCCTCACTCATTCTCTCCATGTGCCCAAACCATTTCAAAACACCCTCTTCTGCTCTCTCAACCACGCTCTTTTTATTTCCACACATCTCTCTTACCCTTACATTACTTACTCGATCAAACCACCTCACACCACACATTGTCCTCAAACATCTCATTTCCAGCACATCCACCCTCCTGCTCACAACTCTATCCATAGCCCACGCCTCGCAACCATTCGACACTGTTGGAACCACTATTGCTCCCAAACATACCCATTTTTGCTTTCCGAGATAATGTTCTCGACTTCCACACATTCTTCAAGGCTCCCAGAATTTTCGCCCCCTCCCCCACCCTATGATTCACTTCCGCTTCCATGGTTCCATCCGCTGCCAGATCCACTCCCAGATATCTAAAACACTTTACTTCCTCCAGTTTTTCTCCATTCAAACTTACCTCCCAATTGACTTGACCCTCAACCCTACTGTACCTAATAACCTTGCTCTTATTCAAATTTACTCTTAACTTTCTTCTTTCACACACTTTACCAAACTCAGTCACCAGCTTCTGAAGTTTCTCACATGAATCAGCCACCAGCGCTGTATCATCAGCAAACAACAACTGACTCACTTCCCAAGCTCTCTCATCCAAAACAGACTTCATACTTGCCCCTCTTTCCAAAACTCTTGCATTCACCTCCCTAACAACCCCATTCATAAACAAATTAAACAACCATGGAGACATCACACACCCCTGCCGCAAACCTACATTCACTGAGAACCAATCACTTTCCTCTCTTCCTACACGTACACTTGCCTTACATCCTCGATAAAAAATTTTCACTGCTTCTAACAACTTGCCTCCCACACCATATATTCATAATACCTTCCACAGAGCATCTCTATCAACTCTATCATATGCCTTCTCCAGATCCATAAATGCTACATACAAATCCATTTGCTTTTCTAAGTATTTCTCACATACATTCTTCAAAGCAAACACCTGATCCACACATCCTCTACCACTTCTGAAACCACACTGCTCTTCCCCAATCTGATGCTCTGTACATGCCTTCACCCTCTCAATCAATACCCTCCCATATAATTTACCAGGAATACTCAACAAACTTATACCTCTGTAATTTGAGCACTCACCCTTATCCCCTTTGCCTTTGTACAATGGCACTATGCACTCATTCCGCCAATCCTCAGGCACCTCACCATGAGTCATACATACATAAATAACCTTACCAACCAGTCAACAATACAGTCACCCCCTTTTTTAATAAATTCCACTGCAATACCATCCAAACCTGCTGCCTTGCCAGCTTTCATCTTCCGCAAAGCTTTTACTACCTCTTCTCTGTTTACCAAATCATTTTCCCTAACCCTCTCACTTTGCACACCACCTTGACCAAAACACCCTATATCTGCCACTCTATCATCAAACACATTCAACAAACCTTCAAAATACTCACTCCATCTCCTTCTCACATCACCACTACTTGTTATCACCTCACCATTTCCGCCCTTCACTGAAGTTCCCATTTTCTCCCTTGTCTTAGGCAATTTATTTACCTCCTTCCAGAACATCTTTTTATTCTCCCTAAAATTTAATGATAATCTCTCACCCCAACTCTCATTTGCCCTCTTTTTCACCTCTTTCACCTTTCTCTTGACCTCCTGTCTCTTTCTTTTATACATCTCCCACTCAATATATATATATATATATATATATATATATATATATATATATATATATATATATATATATATATATATATATATATATATATATATATATATATATATATATATATATATATATATATATATATATACATATATATATATATATATATATATATATATATATATATATATATATATATATATATATATATATATATATATATATATATATGTATATATATATACATATATATATATATATATATATATATATATATATATATATATATATATATATATATATATATATATATATATATATATATACGTACATAGACATATACATATGTACATAATTCATTCTTGCCGCCTTTATTCATTACCGTCGCCACCCCGCCACATATAAATTGACATCCCCTCCCCCGCACGCGCGTAAGGTGACGCTAGGAAAAGACAACAAAGGCCACATTCGTTCACACTTAGTCTCAAGCTGTCATGTATAATGCACCGAAACTACAGCTCCCTTTCCAAATTGAGGCCCAAAAAAACTTTCCGGGGTTTACCCCAGACGCTTCATATGCCCTGGTTCAATCCATTGATAGCATGTCGACATTGGTATACCAGGTAGTTCCAATTCACTCTATTCCTCGCACGCCTTTCACCCTCCTGATTCATTTTCTCCATGTGATCAAACCATTTCAATACACCCTCTTCTGCTCTCTCAACCACACTCTTTATATTACCACACATCTCTCTTAACCTTTCATTACTTACTCGATCAAACCACCTCACACCACATATTGTCCTCAAATATCTCATTTCCAACTCGTCCACCCTCCTCCGCACAGCCCTATATATAGCCCACGCCTTGCAACCATATAACATTGTTAGAACCACTATTCCTTCAAACATACCCATTTTTGCTTTCCGAGATAATATACTCGCCTTCCACACATTCTTCATCGCTACTAGCACTATTACCCCTTCCCCAACCCTATGACTCACTTCCGTTTCCATGGTCCCATTTGCTGCCAAATCCACTCCCAGATATGTAAATCACTTCACCTACTCCAGTTTCACTCCATTCAAACTTATCTCTCAATTGAATTGTCCTTCAACCCTGCTGTGCCTAATATACTTGCTCTTATTCACATTTATTATCAGCTTCCTTCTTTCACACACTTTACTAAACACAGTCACCAACTTCTGCAGTTTCTCACCCGAATCAGCCACCAGAGCTGTATCATCAGCAAACAACAACTGACTCACATTCCAAGCCCTCTCATTCAGAACAGACTGCACACTTACCCCTGTCTCCAAAGCTCTTGCATTCATCTCCCTAACAATCCCATCCATAAAAGGATTAAGAACCATGGAGACGTCACACACCCCTGCCGCAAAACTACATTCACTGATAACCAATCACTTTCCTCTCTTCCTACTCGTACACATGCCTCACATCCTGGATAAAAACTTTTCGCTGCTTCTACCAACTTGGATCCCTCACCATATTCTCTTAATACTTTCCATAGAGCATCTCTATCAACTCTATCATTTGCCTTTCCCAGATCCATAAATTCTACAAACAAATCCATTTGTTATTCTGAGTATTTCTCACATACATTCTTCAAAGCAAAGACCTGATCGATACATCCTCTAACACTTCTAAAACCAACTGCTCTTCCCCAATCTGATGCTCTGTACATGCCTTTACCCTCTCAGTCAGTACCCTTCCTTATAATTTCCCAGGAATACTCTAAAAACTTACTCCTTTGTAATATGAACACTCACCTTTATTCCCTTTGCCTTTATGCAATGGCATTATCAATGCATTCCTCCAAACCACGGGTAGTTCACTATGAGCCATACATACATTGAGTAATCTTAACAACCAGTCAACAAAATAGTCACCCCCTTCTTTAAAACATATGACAGCCATACCATCCAAACCCGCCGCCTTCTCGGCTCTCATCTTCTGCAAAGCTTTCACTACCTCTTCTATGTTTACTAAACCCTTCTCCCTGTCCCCTCTCACTTCGCACACCACCTCCATGAAAACGCGCTATATCTGCCAATTAATTAGTTATATATATATATATATATATATATATATATATATATATATATATATATATATGTGGGTATGTTTCAAGGAATAGTGGTTCCAACAATGTTGTATGGTTGCGAGGCGTGGGCTATGGATAGAGTTGTGCGCAGGAGGATGGATGTGCTGGAAATGAGATGTTTGAGGACAATGTGTGGTGTGAGGTGGTTTGATCGAGTGAGTAACGTAAGGGTAGGAGAGATGTGTGGAAATGAAAAGAGCGTGGTTGAGAGAGCAGAAGAGGGTGTTTTGAAGTGGTTTGGGCACATGGAGAGAATGAGTGAGGAAAGATTGACCAAGAGGATATATGTGTCGGAGGTGGAGGGAACGAGGAGAAGAGGGAGACCAAATTGGAGGTGGAAAGATGGAGTGAAAAAGATTTTGTGTGATCGGGGCCTGAACATGCAGGAGGGTGAAAGGAGGGCAAGGAATAGAGTGAATTGGAGCGATGTGGTATACCGGGGTTGACGTGCTGTCAGTGGAATGAATCAAGGCATGTGAAGCGTCTGGGGTAAACCATGGAAAGCTGTGTAGGTATGTATATCTGCGTGTGTGGACGTATGTATATACATGTGTATGGGGGGGGGGGGGTGGGGCCATTTCTTTCGTCTGTTTCCTTGCGCTACCTCGCAAACGCGGGAGACAGCGACAAAGTATAATAAAAATAAAAAAAAAATATATATATATATATATATATATATATATATATATATATATATATATATATATATATATATAATATATATATATATATATATATATATTATCCCTGGGGATAGGGATGAAAGAATACTTCCCACGCATTCCTCGCGTGTCGTAGAAGGCGACTAGAGGGGACGGGAGCGGGGGGCCAGAAATCCTCCCCTCCCTGTATTTTTTAACTTTCTAAAATGGGAAACAGAAGGAGGAGTCACGCGGGGAATGCTCATCCTCCTCGAAGGCTCAGACTGGGGTGTCTAAATGTGTGTGGATGTAACCAAGATGTGAAAAAAGGAGAGATAGGTAGTATGTTTGAGGAAAGGAACCTGGATGTTTGGCTCTGAGTGAAACGAAGCTCAAGGGTAAAGGGAAGAGTGGTTTGGGAATGTCTTTGGAGTAAAGTCAGGGGTTAGTGAGAAGACAAGAGCAAGGGAAGGAGTAGCAGTACTCCTGAAACAGGAGTTGTGGGAGTATGTGATAGAATGTAAGAAAGTAAATTATCGATTAATATGGGTAAAACTGAAAGTTGATGGAGAGAGATGGGTGATTATTGGTGCATATGCACCTGGGCATGAGAAGAAAGATCATGAGAGGCAAGTGTTTTGGGATCAGCTGAATCAGTGTGTTAGTGGTTTTGATGCACGAGACCGAGTTATAGTGATGGGTGATTTGAACGCAAAGGTGAGTAATGTGGCAGTTGAGGGAATAATTGGTATACATGGGGTGTTCAGTGTTGTAAATGGAAATGGTGAAGAGCTTGTAGACTTATATACTGAAAAAGGACTGACGATTGGGAATACTTGGTTTAAAAAGCGAGATATACATAAGTATACGTATGTAAGTAGGAGAGATGGCCAGAGAGCGTTATTTGATTACGTGTTAATTGAGAGGAGCGCGAAAGAGACTTTTGGATGTTAATGTGCTGAGAGGTGCAACTGGAGTGATGTCTGATCATTATCTTGTGGAGGCTAAGGTGAAGATTTGTATGGGTTTTCAGAAAAGAAGAGTGAATGTTGGGGTGAAGAGGGTGGTGAGAGTAAGTGTGCTTGGGAAGGAGACTTGTGTGAGTAAGTACCAGGAGAGACTGAGTACAGAATGGAAAAAGGTGAGAAAAATGGAAGTAAGGGGAGTAGGGGAGGAATGGGATGTATTTAGGGAATCAGTGATGGATTGCGCAAAAGATGCTTGTGGCATTAGAAGAGTGGGAGGTGGGTTAATTAGAAAGTGTAGTGAGTGGTGGGATGAAGAAGTAAGATTATTAGTGAAAGAGAAGAGAGAGGCATTTGGACGATTTTTGCAGGGAAAAAATGCAATTGATTGGGCGATGTATAAAAGAAAGAGACAGGAGGTCAAGAGAAAGGTGCAAGAGGTGAAAAAGAGGGTAAATGAGAGTTGGGGTGAGAGAGTATCATTAAATTTTAGGGAGAATAAAAAGATGTTCTGGAAGGAGGTAAATAAAGCTCGTAAGACAAGAGAGCAAATGGGAACTTCAGTGAAGGGCGCAAATGGGGAGGTGATAACAAGTAGTGGTGATGTGAGAAGAAGATGGAGTGAGTATTTTGAAGGTTTGTTGAATGTGTTTGATGATAGAGTGGCAGATATAGGGTGTTTTGGTCGAGGTGGTGTGCAAAGTGAGAGGGTTAGGGAAAATGATTTGGTAAACAGAGAAAAGGTAGTAAAAGCTTTGCGGAAGATGAAAGCCGGCAAGGCAGCAGGTTTGGATAGTATTCCAGTGAAATTTATTAAAAAAGGGGGTGACTATATTATTGACTGGTTGGTAAGGTTAGTTAATGTATGTATGACTCATGGTGAGGTGCCTGAGGATTGGCGGAATGCGTGCATAGTGCCATTGTACAAAGCGAAAGGGGATAAGAGTGAGTGCTCAAATTACAGAGGTATAAGTTTGTTGAGGATTCCTGGTAAATTATATGGGAGAGTATTAATTGAGAGGGTGAAGGCATGTACAGAGCATCAGATTGGGGAAGAGCAGTGTGGTTTCAGAAGTGGTAGAGGATGTGTGGATCAGGTGTTTGCTTTGAAGAATGTATTTGAGAAATACTTAGAAAAGCAAATGGATTTGTATGTAGCATTTATGGATCTGGAGAAGGCATATGATAGAGTTGATAGAGATGCTCTGTGGAAGGTATTAAGAATATATGGTGTGGGAGGCAAGTTGTTAGAAGCAGTGAAAATTTTTTATCGAGGATGTAAGGCATGTGTACGTGTAGGAAGAGAGGAAAGTGATTGGTTCTCAGTGAATGTAGGTTTGCGGCAGAGGTGTGTGATGTCTCCATGGTTGTTTAATTTGTTATGGATGGGGTTGTTAGGGAGGTGAATGCAAGAGTTTTGGAAAGAAGGGCAAGTATGAAGTCTGTTTTGGATGAGAGAGCTTGGGAAGTGAGTCAGTTGTTGTTCGCTGATGATACAGCACTGGTGGATGATTCATGTGAGAAACTGCAGAAGCTGGTGACTGAGTTTGGTAAAGTGTGTGAAAGAAGAAAGTTAAGAGTAGATGTGAATAAAAGCAAGGTAATTAGGTACTGTAGGTTTGAGGGTCAAGTCAATTGGGAGGTAAGTCTGAATGGAGAAAAACTGGAGGAAGTGAAGTGTTTTAGATATCTGGGAGTGGATCTGGCAGCGGATGGAGCCATGGAAGCGTAAGTGGATCATAGGGTGGGGGAGGGCGCGAATATCCTGGGAGCCTTGAAGAATGTGTGGAAGTCGAGAACATTATCTCGGAAAGCAAAAATGGGTGTGTTTGAAGGAATAGTGGTTCCAACAATGTTGTATGGTTGCGAGGCGTGGGCTATGGATAGAGTTGTGCGTAGGAGGATGGATGTGCTGGAAATGAGATGTTTGAGGACAATATGTGATGTGATGTGGTTTGATCGAGTAAGTAACGTAAGGGTAAGAGAGATGTGTGGAAATGAAAAAGAGCGTGGTTGAGAGAGCAGAAGAGGGTGTTTTGAAATGGTTTGGGCACATGGAGAGAATGAGTGAGGAAAGATTGACCAAGAGGATATATGTGTCGGAGGTGGAGGGAACGAGGAGAAGTGGCAGACCAAATTGGACGTGGAAAGATGGAGTGAAAAAGATTTTGTGTGATCGGGGCCTGAACATGCAGGAGGGTGAAAGGAGGGCAAGGAATAGAGTGAATTGGATCGATGTGGTATACCGGGGTTGACGTGCTGTCAGTGGATTGAATCAGGGCATGTGAAGCGTCTGGGGTAAACCATGGAAAGCTGTGTAGGTATGTATATTTGCGTGTGTGGACGTATGTATATACATGTGTATGGGGGTGGGTTGGGCTATTTCTTTCGTCTGTTTACTTGCGCTACCTCGCAAACGCGGGAGACAGCGACTAAACAAAAAAAAAAAAATATATATATATATATATATATATATATATATATATATATATATATATATATATATATGTATATATATAATATAATATATATACATATATATATATATATATATATATATATATATATATATATATATATATATATATATATATATATATATATATATATATATATATATATATATATATATATATATATACATATATATATATATATATATATATATATATATATATATATATATATATATATATATATATATATATATATATATATATATATATATATATATATATATATATATATATATATATATATATATATATATATATATATATATATATATATATATGTGGTCCACACATCCTCTACCATTTCTGAAACCACACTGTTGTTCCCCAATCTGATGCTCTGTACATGCCTTCACCCTCTCAATCAATACTCTCCCATATAATTTCCCAGTAATACTCAACAAACTTATACCTCTAATTTGAGCACTCACCTTTGTTCCCTTTGCCTTTGTACAATGGCACTATGCAAATATTCCACCAGTCCTCAGTCACCTCACCATAAGTCATTCATACATTAAATAACCTTACCAACCAGTTAACAATAGAGTCACCCCCCTTTTTTTTCAATAAATTACACTGCAATACCATCCAAACCTGCTGCCTTGCCAGCTTTCATCTACCGGAAAGCTTTTACTACCTCTTCTCTGTTTACCAAATCATTCTCCCTAACACTCTCACTTTGCACACCACCTCGACCAAAACACCCTATATCTGCCACTCTATCATCAAACACATTCAAAAAACCTTCAAAATACTCACTCCATCTCCTTCTCACATCACCACTACTTGTTATCACGTCCCCATTAGCCCCCTTCACTTTGAAAAATGTATGTGAGAAATACTTAGAAAAGCAAATGGATTTGTATGTAGCATTTATGGATCTGGAGAAGGCATATCATTGAGTTGATAGAGATGGTGTGGGACGCAAGTTGTTAGAAGCAGTGAAATGTTTTATGGAGGATGTAAGGCATGTGTACAAGTAGAAAGAGAGGAAAGTGATTGGTTTTCAGTGAATGTTGGTTTGTGGCAGGGGTGCATGATGTCTCCATGGTTGTTTAATTTGTTTATTGATGGGGTTGTTAGGGAGGTGAATGCAAGCGTCTTGAAAAGAGGGGCAAGTATGCAGTCTGTTGTGGATGAGAGAGCTTGGGAAGTGAGAGAATTTTGAAACTGCATAAGTTTGTGACTATGTTTGGTAAAGTGTGTGAAAGAAGAAAGCTGAGAGAAAATGTGAATAAGAAGCAAGGTTATTAGTTACAGTAGGGTTGAGGGACAAGTCAATTGGGAGTTAAGTTTGAATGGAGAAAAACTAGAGGAAGTGAAGTGTTTTAGATATCTGGGAGTGTATTTGGCAACGGATGGAACCATGGAAGCAGAAGTGAATCATATGGTGGGGGAGGGGGCAATAATTCTGGGAGCGTTGAAGAATGTGTGGAAGTCAAGAACGTTATCTTGGAAAGCAAAAATGGGTATGCTTGAAGGAATAGTGGTTCCAACAATGTTATATGTTTGTGAGGCGTGGGCTATGGATAGAGTTCTGTGGAGGAGGTTGGATGTGCTGGAAATGAGATGTTTTTGGGGCAATATATGGCGTGAGGTGGTTTGATCGAGTAAGTAATGAAAGGGTAAGAGATATGGGTGGTAATGAATAAAAAGTGATTGAGAGAGCAGAAGAGGGTGTTTGAAATGGTTTGGTCCCATATAGAGAATGAGTAAGGAAAGATTGGGAAAGAGGATATATATGTCAGAGGTGGAGCGAACAAGGAGAAATGGGAAACCAAATTGGAGGTGGAAAGATGGAGTAAAAAGGATTTTAAGTAATCAGGGCCTGAACATGCAGGAGGGTGAAAGGAGGGCAAGGAATAGAGTGAATTGGCACGATGTGGTATACCGTGGTCGACGTGCTGTCAATGGATTGAACCAGGGCATGTGAAGTGTCTGGGGTAAAACATGGAAGGTTTTGTGGGTCCTGGATGTGGAAAGGGAGCTGTGGTTTCAGTGTATTAGACATGA
Organism: Panulirus ornatus; assembly: GCF_036320965.1. Classification (NCBI taxonomy): domain Eukaryota; kingdom Metazoa; phylum Arthropoda; class Malacostraca; order Decapoda; family Palinuridae; genus Panulirus; species Panulirus ornatus. Next base: position 48,467,731 of record NC_092238.1, on the reverse strand, counting down.
CAGCTAGAGACTGTGTGTGAACGAATGTGGCCTTTCTTGTCTTTTCCTAGCATACCTCGCGCACATGCGGGAGGAAGGGATTGTAATTTCATGTGCGGTGGGGTGGCGACGAGAATGAATAAGGGTAGACTATGAATTATGTACATGTGTATATATGTATACGTTGAGATGAATAGATATGTATATGTGCTGTGTGTGGGTTGGGCCATTCTTTCGTCTGTTTCCTTGCGCTACTTCGCTAACGCGGGAGACAGCGACAAAGTATAATAAATAAAATGAATAAATATATATATATATATATATATATATATATATATATATATATATATATATATATATATATATATATAGATATATATATATATATATATATATATATATATATATATATATATATATATATATATATATATATATATATATATATATATATATATATATATATATATATATATATATATATATATATATATATATATATACTCTCACCACCCTCTTCACCCCAACATTCACTCTTCTTTTCTGAAAACCCATACAAATCTTCACCTTTGCCTCCACAAGATAATGATCAGACATCCCTCCAGTTGCACCTCTCAGCACATTAACATCCAAAAGTCTCTCTTTCGCACGCCTGTCAATTAACACGTAATCCAATAACGCTCTCTGGCCATCTCTCCTACTTACATAAGTATACTTATGTATATCTCGCTTTTTAAACCAGGTATTCCCAATCATCAGTCCTTTTTCAGCACATAAATCTACAAGCTCTTCACCATTTCCATTTACAACACTGAACACCCCATGTATACCAATTATTCCCTCAACTGCCACATTACTCACCTTTGCATTCAAATCACCCATCACTATAACCCGGTCTCGTGCATCAAAACCACTAACACACTCATTCAGCTGCTCCCAAAACACTTGCCTCTCATGATCTTTCTTCTCATGCCCAGGTGCATATGCACCAATAATCACCCACCTCTCTCCATCAACTTTCAGTTTTACCCATATTAATCGAGAATTTACTTTCTTACATTCTATCACATACTCCCACAACTCCTGTTTCAGGAGTATTGCTACTCCTTCCCTTGCTCTTGTCCTCTCACTAACCCCTGACTTTACTCCCCAGACATTCCCAAACCACTCTACCCCTTTACCCTTGAGCTTCGTTTCACTCAGAGCCAAAACATCCAGGTTTCTTTCCTCAAACATACTACCTATCTCTCCTTTTTTCACATCTTGGTTACATCCACACACATTTAGGCACCCCACTCTGAGCCTTCGAGGAGGATGAGCACTCCCCTCGTGACTCCTTCTTCTGTTTCCCATTTTAGAAAGTTAATACAAGGAGGGGAGGATTTCTGGCCCCCCACTCCCGTCCCCTCTAGTCGCTTTCTACGACACGCGAGGAATACGTGGGAAGTATTCTTTCACCCCTATCCCCAGGGATAATATACATATATATATACATATACACATACCAACACATACACATACACACGCACATATACACACACACACACATACATATATATACATATGAAAAATGTAAGAAACAATTTAGAAAACTGAAACTTCTAGCTTGAAATGAATGAAAAAATGAATGTCACATAATGGTTCAACCTCTGGCTATGGAAAAAGGAAATGTATAATTTATTTACACAAACGTCAATAGTAGTTCTCATCAATTTAACCACTGTATCAATAAGCTTCAATGTCTAAGCTACATTTTTTCTCCAATTTCACTATTTTCTTGTCAAAACACCATGTATGAAAACTATCACTCCAGTAACACAACTATAAACATTTGCTTCCCCTTTAAAAAAAAGTTCTGGGGAAGTCTGAATTAGAATTATCATACAGAAGAAATAAAGTAAGGTAGGTCGAGTAGTACGAGGCAGACTTGGCAGAGGTCCTGTGATGCTGACGATGATAAGCGTCAGATGAAGAATTACAAGGGAGAATTACAAGGCTGCCGAGCCGACGTGAAGATCTTTTTCTAATAAAACTGCAGAGGCCACCTGTTCCCACTGACGACTGGCTGAAGAAAGCTTGATGGCATCAATGACAGCCTGAACATACTGTCCATCTTCAAAGGTGGCAGCACCAGAGACAGGTTCCTTCAGCCAACCATGTTCACCATCTCTTCAAGCTTTGGCACTTGTTCAGGATTCTGCTTGTTAGACGGCGAGTGAAGACTGTACCATCGTCAGCCACGTTACGACAACTTCCCGCTTCTAAAGAGACTTCCCTGTCCCAGCTACTGACTGTAGCGCAGAGTTGCCGTAGGCCCATATTCAAATCACGTCTCCACGCCCTTGTCTTCCCACTTCTCGCTCAACGACAGCACCAATGCCTTTGCATCCTCACGGGTTCCGTGAAAGTCTTGAGCATCTTCTGTTTTCTTCATGCTACTCGAAACGCCAGCGTGTCTTATCATTTTCTTCTTTACCTTGACGTAGATTCCTGACTGGGTTGGCATATTGCAAGAGTGGGCGAGGGCGAAGGTTGTATTGTTTAACCTCACCGAGCCAAAATGACCTCTGGGATGCGTTGATTTTCTCCTGCAGGTGAGGGATCGAAGGACGAGCCCTCAGTCCAGTTTATGGCGACGACGATCCACCATCCTTGTTCCTTCGTGGGCCATGTTCTAGATGGATATAATAAGCTTAGCTGTGTAGACGGTCGACCAGCCAGCTTTCCAAATGAAGCTGATGTATATCGCTCTTCCGTCTCGCTGCGCCACGTCTCCAGGTGAGAGGGGCCTCCACACACACGGATCACAGGTTAAAGATGGCTGATCCTCATCATCTGGTCTATCACGAGAAGGTAATCGTCCCAGGGCCCATCATCTTATCATCCGTGAGAGTAGCGGCGCCCTTACGAGCCGACCAGCGAAATAAAGGACTTGCAGTAAATTTCCAGCTGAGATTAACTTAGAGGTTGGGTTTCCAACACACATCACTGGTTTCCAGCACACACCACTCCTACGTAATCTGGAGCATTTGGTTATCATCCCACGACAACACATAAAACATGTTGGGGAGGGGTACAAAGCTATGGGGGAAAATGTGGGGCTATGTAACGTAAAAGTAGGTGGAACACCTGCATTCATCAACAGCGTCATTAGTAACCCCTCACCCAACATCCATCCCCCAGCCCTCCCCTAAATCACCCATCCATTGTCTTAGGATAATAATCAATGGTTCAGATCACGCAGAGGTGGTCTATATCACTTCCTCAAGCCTGGAGGATCCAGTAATGACATAGTATCACACCAATAACTTGTCAGAAACATGCATCATCGAGTGTTACACCACGCCAGGGAATGACACACCCTCCTCTCCCTTGGCTGGAAGGCGAGTAAGTGAGCTTGGGAAGGAGACCTGTGTGAGGAAGTACCAGGAGAGACTGAGTACAGAATGGAAAAAGGTGAGAACAATGGAAGTAAGGGGAGTGGGGGAGGAATGGGATGTATTTAGGGAATCAGTGATGGATTGCGCAAAAGATGCTTGTGACATGAGAAGAGTGGGAGGTGGGTTGAGTAGAAAGGGTAGTGAGCGGTGGGATGAAGAAGTAAGAGTATTAGTGAAAGAGAAGAGAGAGGCATTTGGACGATTTTTGCAGGGAAAAAATGCAATTGAGTGGGAGATGTATAAAAGAAAGAGACAGGAGGTCAAGAGAAAGGTGCAAGAGGTGAAAAAGAGGGCAAATGAGAGTTGGGGTGAGAGAGTATCATTAAATTTTAGGGAGAATAAAAAGATGTTCTGGAAGGAGGTAAATAAAGTGCGTAAGACAAGGGAGCAAATGGGAACTTCAGTGAAGGGCGCAAATGGGGAGGTGATAACAAGTAGTGGTGATGTGAGAAGGAGATGGAGTGAGTATTTTGAAGGTTTGTTGAATGTGTTTGATGATAGAGTGGCAGATATAGGGTGTTTTGGTAGAGGTGGTGTGCAAAGTGAGAGGGTTAGGGAAAATGATTTGGTAAACAGAGAAGAGGTAGTGAAAGCTTTGCGGAAGATGAAAGCCGGCAAGGCAGCAGGTTTGGATGGTATTGCAGTGGAAATTATTAAAAAAGGGGGTGACTGTATTATTGACTGGTTGGTAAGTTATTTAATGTATGTATGACTCATGGTGAGGTGCCTGATGATTGGCGAAATGCGTGCATAGTGCCATTGTACAAAGGCAAAGGGGATAAGAATTAGTGCTCAAATTACAGAGGTATAAGTTTGTTGAGTATTTCTGGTAAATTATATGGGAGGATATTGATTGAGAGGGTGAAGGCATGTACAGAGCATCAGATTGGGGAAGAGCAGTGTAGTTTCAGAAGTGGTAGAGGATGTGTGGATCAGGTGTTTGCTTTGAAGAATGTATGTGAGAAATACTTAGAAAAGCAAATGGATTTGTATGTAGCATTTATGGATCTGGAGAAGGCATATGATAGAGTTGATAGAGATGCTCTGTGGAAGGTATTAAGAATATATGGTGTGGGAGGCAAGTTGTTAGAAGCAGTGAAAAGTTTTTATCGAGGATGTAAGGCATGTGTACGTGTAGGAAGAGAGGAAAGTGATTGGTTCTCAGTGAATGTAGGTTTGCGGCAGGGGTGTGTGATGTCTCCATGGTTGTTTAATTTGTTTATGGATGGGGTTGTTAGGTAGGTAAATGCAAGAGTTTTGGAAAGAGGGGCAAGTATGAAGTCTGTTGGGGATGAGAGAGCTTGGGAAGTGAGTCAGTTGTTGTTCGCTGATGATACAGCGCTGGTGTCTGATTCATGTGAGAAACTGCAGAAGCTGGTGACTGAGTTTGGTAAATTGTGTGAAAGAAGAAAGTTAAGAGTAAATGTTAATAAGAGCAAGGTTATTAGGTACAGTAGGGTTGAGGGTCAAGTCAATTGGGAGGTGAGTTTGAATGGAGAAAAACTGGAGGAAGTGAAGTGTTTTAGATATCTGGGAGTGGATCTGGCAGCGGATGGAACCATGGAAGCGGAAGTGGATCATAGGGTGGGGGAGGGGGCAAAAATTCTGGGGGCCTTGAAGAATGTGTGGAAGTCGAGAACATTATCTCGGAAAGCAAAAATGGGTATGTTTGAAGGAATAGTGGTTCCAACAATGTTGTATGGTTGCGAGGCGTGGGCTATGGATAGAGTTGTGCGTAGGAGGATGGATGTGCTGGAAATGAGATGTTTGAGGACAATGTGTGGTGTGAGGTGGTTTGATCGAGTGAGTAACGTAAGGGTAAGAGAGATGTGTGGAAATAAAAAGAGGGTGGTTGAGAGAGCAGAAGAGGGTGTTTTGAAGTGGTTTGGGCACATGGAGAGAATGAGTGAGGAAAGATTAACCAAGAGGATATATGTGTCGGAGGTGGAGGGAACGAGGAGAAGAGGGAGACCAAATTGGAGGTGGAAAGATGGAGTGAAAAAGATTTTGTGTGATCGGGGCCTGAACATGCAGGAGTGTGAAAGGAGGGCAAGGAATAGAGTGAATTGGAGCGATGTGGTATAACGGGTTTGACGTGCTGTCAGTGGATTGAATCAAGGCATGTGAAGCGTCTGGGGTAAACCATGGAAAGCTGTGTAGGTGTGTATATTTACGTGTATGGACGTATGTATATACATGTGTATGGGGGGGGGTTGGGCCAATTCTTTCGTCTGTTTCCTTGCGCTACCTCGTAAACGCGGGAGACAGCGACAAAGTATAATAAATAAATAAATATATATATATATGTATATATGTATATATATATATATATATATATATATATATATATATATATATATATATATATATATATATATATAATTTTAATTTTCCAAAAGAAGTAACAGAGAAGGGGGCCAGGTGAGGATATTCCCTCAATGGCCCAGCCCTCTGTTCTTAACGCTACCTCGCTAACGCGGGAAATGGCGAATAGTTTGAAAAAAAAAAAAAATATATATATATATATATATATATATATATATATATATATATATATATATATATATATATATATATATATATATATATATATATATATATATATATATATATATATATATTTTTAAACTATTTGCCATTTCCCGCGTTAGTGAGGTAGCGTTAAGAACAGAGGACTGGGCCTTTTTTGGAATATCCTCACCTGGCTACTCTGTTCCTTCTTTTGGAAAATTAAACAAAAAAAAAGACGAGAGGGGAGGATTTCCAGCCCCCCTCTCCCTCCCCTTTCAGTCGCCTTCTACGACACGCAGGGAATACGTGGGAAGTATTCTTAATCCCCTATCCCCAGGGATAATATATATATATATATATATTTATATCGATATATATATATATATATATACACATATATATATATATATATATATATATATATATATATATATATATATATATATATATATATATATATATATATATATATATATATATATATATATATATATATATATTTATATATATATATATATATATTTGTTTTTTTTTTTTTTTTTTTTTTTGCTTTGTCGCTGTCTCCCGCGTTTGCGAGGTAGCGCAAGGAAACAGAGGAAAGAAATGGCCCAACCCACCACCATACACATGTATATACATACGTCCACACACGCAAATATACATACATACACAGCTTTCCATGGTTTACCCCAGACGCTTCACATGCCTTGATTCAATCCACTGACAGCACGTCAACCCCGGTATACCACATCGCTCCAATTCACTCTATTCCTTGCCCTCCTTTCACCCTCCTGCAGGTTCAGGCCCCGATCACACAAAATCTTTTTCACTCCATCTTTCCACCTCCAATTTGGGCTCCCTCTTCTCTTCGTTCCCTCCACCTCCGACACATATATCCTCTTGGTCAATCTTTCCTCACTCATTCTCTCGATGTCCCCAAACCATTTCAAAACACCCTCTTCTGCTCTCTCAACCACGCTCTTTTTATTTCCACACATCTCTCTTACCCTTACGTTACTTACTCGATCAAACCACCTCACACCACACATTGTCCTCAAACATCTCATTTCCAGCACATCTATCCTCCTGCGCACAGCTCTATCCATAGCCTACGCCTCGCAACCATACAACATTGTTGGAACCACTATTCCTTCAAACATACCCATTTTTGCTTTCCGAGATAATGTTCTCCACTTCCAAACATTCTTCAAGGCTCCCAGAATTTTCGCCCACTCCCCCACCCGTATGATCCACTTCCGCTTCTATGGTTCCATCCGCTGCCAGACCCACTCCCAGATATCTAAAACACTTTGCTTCCTCCAGTTTTTCTCCATTCAAACTTACCTCCCAATTGACTTGACCCTCAACCCTACTGTTCCTAATAACCCTGCTCTTATTCACATTTACTCTTAACTTTCTTCTTTCACATACTTTACCAAATTCAGTCACCAGCTTCTGCAGTTTCTCACATGAATCAGCCACCAGCGCTGTATCATCAGCGAACAACAACTGACTCACTTCCCAAGGTCTCTCATCCACAACAGACTTCATACCTGCCCCTCTTTCCAAAACTCTTGCATTCACCTCCCTAACAACCCCATCCATAAACAAATTAAACAACCATGGAGACATCACACACCTCTGCCGCAAACCTACATTCACTGAGAACCAATCACTTTCCTCTCTTCCTACACGTACACATGCCTTACATCCTCGATAAAAACTTTTCACTGCTTCTAAAAACTTGCCTCCCACACCATATATGCTTAATACCTTTCACAGAACATCTCTATCAACTCTATCATATGCCTTCTCCAGATCCATAAATGCTACATACAAATCCATTTGCTTTTGTAAGTATTTCTCACATATATTCTTCAGAGCAAACACCTGATCCACACATCTTCTACCACTTGTGAAACCACAATGCTCTTCCCCAATCTGACGCTCTGTACATGCCTTCACCCACTCAATCAATACCCTCCCATATAATTTACCAGGAATACTCAACAAACTTATACCTCTGTAATTTGAGCACTCACTCTTATCCCCTTTGCCTTTGTACAATGGCACTATGCAAGCATTCCGCCAATCCTCAGGCACCTCACCATGAGTCATACATGCATTAAATAACATTACTTACCAGTAAACAATATAGTCACCCCCTGTTTTAATAGATTCCATTGCAATACCATCCAAACCTGCTGCCTATATATATATATATATATATATATATATATATATATATATATATATATATATATATATATATATATATATATATATATATATATATATATATATATATATATATATTACCAAATCTTTTTCCCTAACTCTCTCACTTTGCACACCACCTCGACCAAAACACCCTATATCTGCCACTCTATCATCAAACACATTAAACAAACCTTCAAAATACTCACTCCATCTCCTTCTCATATCACCACTACTTGTTATCACCTCCCCATTAGCGCCCTTCACTGAACTTCCCATTTGCTCTCTTGTCTTACGCACTTTATATACCTCCTTACAGAACATCTTTTTATTCTCCCTAAAATTTAATGATACTCTCTCACCCCAACTCTCATTTGCCCTCTTTTTCACATCTTGCACCTTTCCCTTGACCTCCTGTCTCTTTCTTTTATACATCTCCAACTCAATTGCATTTTTCCCTGCAAAAATCGTCCAAATGCCTCCCTCTTCTCTTTCACTAATAATCTTACTTATTCATCTCACCACTCACTACCCTTTCTAATCAACCCAACTCCCACGCTTCTCATACCACAAGCATCTTTTGCACACTCCATCACTGATTCCCTAAATACATCCCATTCCTCCCCCACTTCCCTTACTTCCATTGTTCTCACCTTTTTCCATTCTGTACTCAGTCTCTCATGGTACTTCCTCACAGAAGTCTCCTTCCCAAGCTCACTTACTCTCACCACCCTCTTCTCCCCAACATTCACTCTTCTTTTCTGAAAACCCATACAAATCTTCACCTTAGCCTCAACAAGATAATGACCAGACATACCTCCAGTTGCACCTCTTAGCACATTAACATCCAAAAGTCTATCTTTCACGCGCCTGTCAATTAACACGTAATCCAATAACGCTCTCTGGCCATCTCTCCTACTTACTTACGTATACTTACGTATATCTCCGTTTTTAAACCAGGTATTCCCAATCACCAGTCCCTTTTTCAGCACAAAAATCTACAAGCTCTTCACCATTTCCATTTACAACACTGAACACCCCATGCATACCAATTATTCCCCCAACTGCCACATTACTCACCTTTGCACTCAAATCGCCTATCACTATAACCCGGTCTTGTGCATCAAAACCACAAACACACTCATTCAGCTGCTCCCAAAACACTTGCCTCTAATGATCTTTCTTCTCATGCCCAGGTGCATATGCCCCAATAAGCACCCATCTCTCTCTCTTTGTAAATATATATATATATATATATATATATATATATATATATATATATATATATATATATATATATATATATATATATATACATATATGTATATATGGAGAGCAGTATGGTTTCAGAAGTGGTAGAGGATGTGTGGATCAGGTGTTTGCTTTCAAGAATGTATGTAAGAAATACTTAGAAAAGCAAATGAATTTGTATGTACCATTTATGGATCAGGAGAAGGCATATGATAGAGTTGATAGAGATGCTCTGTGGATGGTATTAAGAACATATGGTGTGGGATGCAAGTTGTTAGAAGCAGTGAAAAGTTTTTATCGAGAATGTAAGGCATATGTACGTGTAGCAAGAGAGGAAAGTGATTGGTTCTCAGTGAATGTAGGTTTGCGGCAGGGGTGTGTGATGTCTCCATGGTTGTTTAATTTGTTTATGGATGGGGTTGTTAGGGAGGTAAATGCAAGAGTTTTGGAAAGAGGTGCAAGTATGAAGTCTGTTGGGGATGAGAGAGCTGGGAGTGAGTCAGTTGTTGTTCGCTGATGATACAGCGCTGGTGGCTGATTCATGTGAGAAACTGCAGAAGCTGGTGACTGAGTTTGGTAAAGTGTGTGAAAGAAGAAAGTTAAGAGTAAATATGAATAAGAGCAAGGTTATTAGGTACAGTAGGGTTGAGGGTCAAGTCAATTGGGAGGTAAGTTTGAATGGAGAAAAACTGGAGGAAGTAAAGTGTTTTAGATATCTGGGAGTGGATCTGGCAGCGGATGGAACCATGGAAGCGGAAGTGGATCATAGGGTGGGAGAGGGGGCGAAAATCCTGGGAGCCTTGAAGAATGTGTGGAAGTCGAGAACATTATCTCGGAAAAAAAATTGGGTATGTTTGAAGGAATAGTGGTTCCAACAATGTTGTATGGTTGCGAGGCGTGGGCTATAGATAAAGTTGTGCGCAGAAGGATGGATGTGCTGGAAATGAGATGTTTGAGGAGAATGAGTTGTGTGAGGTGGTTTGATCGAGTAAGTAACGTAAGGGTAAGAGAGATGTGTGGAAATAAAAAGAGCGTGACTGAGCGAGCAGAAGAGGGTGTTTTGAAATGGTTTGGGCACATGGAGAGAATGAGTGAGGAAAGATTGACCAAGAGGATATATGTGTCGGAGGTGGAGGGAACTAGGAGAAGTGGCAGACCAAATTGAAGGTGGAGAGATGGAGTGAAAGAAATTTTGTGTGATCGGGGCCTGAACATGCAGGAGGGTGAAAGGAGGGCAAGGAAAAGAGTGAATTGGATCGATGTGGTATACCGGGGTTGACGTGCTGTCAGTGGATTGAATCAGGGTATGTGAAGAGTCTGGGTAAACCATGGAAAGCTGTGTAGGTATGTATATTTGCGTGTGTGGACGTATGTATATACATGTGTATGGGGGTGGGTTTGGCCATTTCTTTCGTCTGTTTCCTTGCGCTACCTCGCAAACGCGGGACACTGCGACAAAGGAAAAAACATATATATATATATATATATATATATATATATATATATATATATATATATATATATATATATATATATATATATATATATATATATTTATTTATATATACATACATATATATATATATATATATATATATATATATATATATATATATATATATATATATATATATATATATATATATATATATATATATATATATATATATATATATATATATATATATATGATTTGAAATACCTGGTTTAAAAAGCGAGATATACTTAAGTATACGTATGTAAGTAGGAGAGATGGCAAGAGAGCGTTATTGGATTACGTGTTAATTGACAGGCGCGTGAAAGAGAGACTTTTGGATGTTAATGTGCTGAGAGGTGCAACTGGAGGGATGTCTGATCATTATCTTGTGGAGGCTAAGGTGAAGATTTGTATGGGTTTTCAGAAAAGAAGAGTGAATGTTGGGGTGAAGAGGTTGGTGAGAGTAAGTGAGCTTGGGAAGGAGACTTGTGTGAGGAAGTACCAGGAGAGACTGAGTAAAGAATGGAAAAAGGTGAGAACAATGGAAGTAAGGGGAGTGGGGGAGGACTGGGATGTATTTAACGAATCAGTGATGGATTGCGCAAAAGATGCTTGTGTCATGAGAAGAGTGGGAGGTGGGTTGATTAGAAAGGGTAGTGAGTGGTGTAATGAAGAAGTAAGATTATTAGTGAAACAGAAGAGAGAGGCATTTGGACGATTTTCGCAGGGAAAAATGCAATTGAGTGGGAGATGTATAAAAGAAAGAGACAGGAGGTCAAGGGAAGGGTGCAAGAGGTGAAAAAGAGGGCAAATGAGAGTTGGGGTGAGAGAGTATCATTAAATTTTAGGGAGAATAAACAGATGTTCTGGAAGGAGGTAAAGAAAGTGCGTAAGACAAGGGAGCAAATGGGAACTTCAGTGAAAGGCGCAAATGGGGAGGTGATAACAAGTAGTGGTGATGTGAGAAGGAGATGGAGTGAGTATTTTGACGGTTTGTTGAATGTGTCTGATGATAGAGTGGCAGATATAGAGTGTTTTGGTCGAGGTGGTGTGCAAATTGAGAGGGTTAGGGAAAAAGATTTGGTAATATATATATATATATATATATATATATATATATATATATATATATATATATATATATATATATATATATATTTGGAAATAAATCTCGGCTAGCCCTGGATAGGCTGCTTCCACCAAGTCAGAGATACTTTTATGAAGATAAGATGAATATCGTGTGTGAAAATTGATCTCATGTGCATGTTTGCATTATTACTTTTTCCATTTTCTTTGAATAAATGCCGATAAGAATATTTAGTTATGGCTTATAATGAAAATTTTATTCCATATTTTTGGGACCGGTTGGCTGGTTTTTATTTTTTTTTCCTAAAGAAGGAACAGAGAAGGGGTCGGGTGAGGATATTCCCTTAAAGGACTAGACTTCTGTTTTTAAAGCTATCTCGCTAATGCGGGACATGGCGAATAGTATGTAAGAAGAAAAGAAATATATATATATGTATATATATATACATATATATATACATATATATATATATATATATATATATATATATATATATATATATATATATATATATATATATATATATATATATATATATATATATATATATAAATATTTATATATTAAATATTTATATATTAAATATATAAATATTTAATATATATTAAATATATAAATATTTATATATTAAATATTTATATATATAAATATTATAAATATATATATATATATTTTTTTTTTTTTTTTTTTTTTTTTTTATACTTTGTCGCTGTCTCCCGCGTTTGCGAGGTAGCGCAAGGAAACAGACGAAAGAAAGGGCCCAACCCCCCCTATACACATGTACATACACACGTCCACACACGCAAATATACATACCTACACAGCTTTCCATGGTTTACCCCGGACGCTTCACATGCCTTGGTTCAATCCACTGACAGCACGTCAACCCCTGTATACCACATCACTCCAATTCGCTCTATTTCTTGCCCTCCTTTCACCCTCCTGCATGTTCAGGCCCCGATCACACAAAATCCTTTTCACTCCATCTTTCCACCTCCAATTTGGTCTCCCTCTTCTCCTCGTTCCCTCCACCTCCGACACATATATCCTCTTGGTCAATCTTTCCTCACTCATTCTCTCCATGTGCCCAAACCATTTCAAAACACCCTCTTCTGCTCTCTCAACCACGCTCTTTTTATTTCCACACATCTCTCTTACCCTTACGTTACTTACTCGATCAAACCACCTCACACCACACATTGTCCTCAAGCATCTCATTTCCAGCACATCCATCCTCCTGCGCACAACTCTATCCATAGCCCACGCCTCGCAACCATACAACGTTGTTGGAACCACTATTCCTTCAAACATACCCATTTTTGCTTTCCGGGATAATGTTCTCGACTTCCACACATTTTTCAAGGCTCCCAAAATTTTCGCCCACTCCCCCACCCTATGATCCACTTCCGCTTTCATGGTTCCATCCGCTGACAGATCCACTCCCAGATATCTAAAACACTTCACTTCCTCCAGTTTTTCTCCATTCAAACTCACCTCCCAATTGACTTGACCCTCAACCCTACTGTACCTAATAACCTTGCTCTTATTCACATTTACTCTTAACTTTCTTCTTCCACACACTTTACCAAACTCCGTCACCAGCTTCTGCAGTTTCTCACATGAATCCGCCACCAGCGCTGTATCATCAGCGAACAACAACTGACTCACTTCCCAAGCTCTCTCATCCCCAACAGACTTCATACTTGCCCCTCTTTCCAAAACTCTTGCATTTACCTCCCTAACAACCCCATATACATATATATATATATATATATATATATATATATATATATATATATATATATATATATATATATATATATATATATATATATACATATATATATATATATATATATATATATATATATATATATATATATATATATGTATATATATATATTATCCCAGGGGATAGGAGATTAAGAATACTTCCCATGTATTCCTGCGTGTCGTAGAAGGCGACTAAAAGGGGAGGGAGCGGGGGGCTGGAAATCCTCCCCTCGCTTTTTTTTTTTTTTCCAAAACAAGGAACAGAGGGGGCCGGGTGAGGATATTCCAAAAAAGGCCCAGTCCTCTGTTCTTAACGCTACCTCGCTAACGCGGGAAATGGCGAATAGTTTAAAAGAGAGAAGAAAGAAAAAAAGATGTTAATGTTGCTGAGAGGTGCAACTGGAGGGATGTCTGATCATTATCTTGTGGAGGCTAAGGTGAAGATTTGTATGGGTTTTCAGAAAAGAAGAGTGAATGTTGGGGTGAAGAGGGTGGTGAGAGTAAGTGAGCTTGAGAAGGAGACCTGTGTGAGGAAGTACCAGGAGAGACTGAGTACAGAATGGAAAAAGGTGAGAACAATGGAAGTAAGGGGAGTGGGGGAGGAATGGGATGTATTTAGGGAATCAGTGATGGATTGCGCAAAAGATGCTTGTGGCATGAGAAGAGTGGGAGGTGGGTTGATTAGAAAGGGTAGTGAGTGGTGGGATGAAGAAGTAAGAGTATTAGTGAAAGAGAAGAGAGAGGCATTTGGACGATTATTGCAGGGAAAAAATGCAATTGAGTGGGAGATGTATAAAAGAAAGAGACAGGAGGTCAAGAGAAAGGTGCAAGAGGTGAAAAAAAAGGGCAAATGAGAGTTGGGTGAGAGAGTATCATTAAATTTTAGGGAGAATAAAAAGATGTTCTGGAAGGAGGTAAATAAAGTGCGTAAGACAAGGGAGCAAATGGGAACTTCAGTGAAGGGCGCAAATGGGGAGGTGATAACAAGTAGTGGTGATGTGAGAAGGAGATGGAGTGAGTATTTTGAAGGTTTGTTGAATGTGTTTGATGATAGAGTGGCAGATATAGGGTGTTTTGGTCGAGGTGGTGTGCAAAGTGAGAGGGTTAGGGAAAATGATTTGGTAAACAGAGAAGAGGTAGTGAAAGCTTTGCGGAAGATGAAAGCCGGCAAGGCAGCAGGTTTGGATGGTATTGCAGTGGAATTTATTAAAAAAGGGGGTGACTGTATTGTTGACTGGTTGGTAAGGTTATTTAATGTATGTATGACTCATGGTGAGGTGCCTGAGGATTGGCGGAATGCGTGCATAGTGCCATTGTACAAAGGCAAAGGGGATAAGAGTGAGTGCTCAAATTACAGAGGTATAAGTTTGTTGAGTATTCCTGGTAAATTATATGGGAGGGTATTGATTGAGAGGGTGAAGGCATGTACAGAGCATCAGATTGGGGAAGAGCAGTGTGGTTTCAGAAGTGGTAGAGGATGTGTGGATCAGGTGTTTGCTTTGAAGAATGTATGTGAGAAATACTTAGAAAAGCAAATGGATTTGTATGTAGCATTTATGGATCTGGAGAAGGCATATGATAGAGTTGATAGAGATGCTCTGTGGAAGGTATTAAGAATATATGGTGTGGGAGGCAAGTTGTTAGAAGCAGTGAAAAGTTTTTATCGAGGATGTAAGGCATGTGTGCGTGTAGGAAGAGAGGAAAGTGATTGGTTCTCAGTGAATGTAGGTTTGCGGCAGGGGTGTGTGATGTCTCCATGGTTGTTTAATTTGTTTATGGATGGGGTTGTTAGGGAGGTAAATGCAAGAGTTTTGGAAAGAGGGGCAAGTATGAAGTCTGTTGGGGATGAGAGAGCTTGGGAAGTAAGTCAGTTGTTGTTCGCTGATGATACAGCGCTGGTGGCTGATTCATGTGAGAAACTGCAGAATCTGGTGACTGAGTTTGGAAAAGTGTGTGGAAGAAGAAAGTTAAGAGTAAATGTGAATAAGAGCAAGGTTATTAGGTACAGTAGGGTTGAGGGTCAAGTCAATTGGGAGGTGAGTTTGAATGGAGAAAAACTGGAGGAAGTGAAGTGTTTTAGATATCTGGGAGTGGATCTGGCAGCGGATGGAACCATGGAAGCGGAAGTGGATCATAGGGTGGGGGAGGGGGCGAAAATCGTGGGGGCCTTGAAGAATGTGTGGAAGTCGAGAACATTATCTCGGAAAGCAAAAATGGGTATGTTTGAAGGAATAGTGGTTCCAACAATGTTGTATGGTTGCGAGGCGTGGGCTATGGATAGAGTTGTGCGCAGGAGGATGGATGTGCTGGAAATGAGATGTTTGAGGACAATGTATGGTGTGAGGTGGTTTGATCGAGTGAGTAACGTAAGGGTAAGAGAGATGTGTGGAAATAAAAAGAGCGTGGTTGAGAGAGCAGAAGAGGGTGTTTTGAAGTGGTTTGGGCACATGGAGAGAATGAGTGAGGAAAGATTGACCAAGAGGATATATGTGTCGGAGGTGGAGGGAACAAGGAGAAGAGGGAGACCAAATTGGAGGTGGAAAGATGCAGTGAAAAAGATTTTGTGTGATCGGGGCCTGAACATGCAGGAGGGTGAAAGGAGGGCAAGGAATAGAGTGAATTGGATCGATGTGGTATACCGGGGTTGACGTGCTGTCAGTGGATTGAATCAAGGCATGTCAAGGATATATATCTACATATATATATATATATATATATCTTTATATATATATATATATATATCTACATTTTTCCCTTGACGAATAGCAGTCACCTGGCAAGTCTCATTCTACGTATCTGAACATATTTTGATAATTTAAAGTGTGTCTAGGAGTGGAAAAAATTGGGGTGAAATTTTCGAATGTCAGTCGCTAGTTTATTTCAAGACCCCTTGATATATATATATATATATATATATATATATCCCTGGGGATAGGGGAGAAAGAATACTTCCCACGTATTCCCTGCGTGTCGTAGAAGGCGACTAAAAGGGGAGGTAGCGGGGGGCTGGAAATCCTCCCCTCTCGTTTTTTTTTTAATTTTCCAAAAGAAGGAACTGAGAATTGGGCCAGGTGAGGGTATTCCCTCAAGGCCCAGTCCTCTGTTCTTAACGCTACCTCGCTAATGCGGGAAATGGCGAATAGTTTCAAAGAAAAAGAAAGAAAGATATATATATATATATATATATATATATATATATATATATATATATATATATATATATATATATATATATATATATATATATATTTGTATATATATATATATATATATATATATATATATATATATATATATATATATTTTTTTTTTTTTTTTTTTTTCATACTATTCGCTATTTCCCGCAATAGCGAGGTAGCGTTAAGAACAGAGGACTGGGCCTTTGAGGGAATATCCTCACCTGGCCCTCTTCTCTGTTCCTTCTTTTGGAAAATTAAAAAAAAAAGAAAAAAAAAATATATATATATATATATATATATATATATATATATATATATATATATATATATATATATATATATATATATATATATATATATATATATATATATATATATATATATATATATATATATTATGTATATATAAATATATATATATATATATATATATATATATATATATATATATATATATATATATATATATATATATATATATATATATATATATATATATATATATATATATATATATATATATATATATATATATATATATATATATATATATATATACATATATATATATATATATATATATATATATATATATATATATATATATATATATATATATATATATATATATATATATATATATATCTTTTTCTTTCTTTTAAACTATTCGCTATTTCCCGCGCTAGCGAGGGAGCGGTAAGAAGAGAGGACTGGGCCTTTGTGGAATATCCTCAACTGGCCCCCCTCTGTTCCTTCTTTTAGGGGAGAAAAAAAAAGGAAAAAAACGAGAGGGGAGGATTTCCAGCCTTCCGCTCCCTCCCCTTTTAGTCGCCTTCTACGAAACGCAGGGAATACGTGGGAAGTATTCTTAATCCCCTATCCCCAGGGATAATATATATATATATATATATATATATATATATATATATATATATATATATATATATATATATATATATATATTTATATATATATATATATATATATATATATATATATATATATATATATATATATATATATATATATATATATATTCCTATGAGTCCACGGGGAAAATTAAACCCGAAAAGTTCCCAAGTGCACTTTCGTGTAACAACCACATCATCAGGGGAGACACAAGAGAGGAATATAACAGTCAGCTGATATACATCGCAGAGACAAAGCTAGGACGCCATTTGGTAAACATGTGATTGTCCAAAACATACAACGAGCGTTCATAAACTTATCATTTTACAAATCTTATCAACAATAAAATTATCTAATTGGTACAGACCATCACTAATATTAAGATAATGATTCTTTGTGTATTTAATAATAAGAAGATTCAATGATATATCTCTTGGTAATAAAGTTAGAGTTAACAACTGAGATGGCGTTACTCCAGTCAATACAATGATCATAGTTTTTAACATGATTAAACAAGGCATTTGATTCTTGTCCCGTTCTTATACTAGAGGTTAATTCTCACTTCAATAAAGAAATGAAGTTGTTGTTGAAAGGTAACATTTCTCTTATCAAAAATTTGACATCTTTGTCCCCTTCATTGCCATATCTGTATGGACTTATCAAAACACATAAACAGAATTTTCCAGCAAGACCTATAGTCAGTTCAGTAGGCTCCATCACATATAAATTATCAAAATGGTTAGTTTCCTTATTAAGCCCTTTAGTGGGTAAGGTATCAAATTCTAATATCATGAACAATGTAGATTTAGTCAACAAGCTAAACAATATAAATATTAATTTTGATTTCAAACTAGTTAGCTTTGATGTTTCCTCACTTTTTACTAAAGTTCCAGTTGATAACCTTTTAGAATATTTATTTGATGTCTTGGATGATATTCAGTTACATGTTTCAAAGTCTAATTTCATTGAACTGATAAAAGTGTGTATAAAGGACTGTGGATTTCAATTTAATGGAGATTATAATGCTCAAAAATTTGGTATGGCAATGGGTAACCCTCTTTCACCTGTACTAAGTAATCTTTATATGGATTTTTTTTAAACAAAATTAATAAAGGATATCTTACCTTCTAATGCAATTTGAGTTAGGTATGTAGATGATGTTCTTTGTGTTTGGCCAACAAATGAAAATTTACAAATATTGGGCAGACTGGTAAAGATCTTTCTGCTGAACTTAAACAACATAAATATAATGAAAAAACATGAGAAGAATCAAATGCCTTGTTTAATCGCGTTAAAAACTATAATCATTGTATATATATATGTATATATATATATATATATATATATATATATATATATATATATATATATATATATATATATATATATATATATATATACATATATATATATATATATATATATATATATATATATATATATATATATATATATATATATATATATGTATATATATAAATATATATATATATATATATATATATATATATATATATATATATATATATATATGTATATATATATATATTTATATATATATATAAGAAATGACCCAACCCACCCCCATACACATGTATATACATACGACCACACACGCAAATATACATACCTACACAGCTTTCCATGGTTTACCCCAGACGCTTCACATGCCTTGATTCAATCCACTGACAGCACGACAACCCCGGTATACCACATCGCTCCAATTCACTCTATTCCTTGCCCTCCTTTCACCCTCCTGCATGTTCAGTCCCCGATCACACAAAATCTTTTTCACTCCATCTTTCCACCTCCAATTTGGTCTCCCTCTTCTCCTCGTTCCCTCCACCTCCGACACGTATATCCTCTTGGTCAATCTTTCCTCACTCATTCTCTCCATGTGACCAAAACATTTCAAAACACCCTCTTCTGCTCTCTCAACCACGCTCTTTTTATTTCCACACATCTCTCTTACCCTTACGTTACTTACTCGAT
Organism: Panulirus ornatus; assembly: GCF_036320965.1. Lineage (NCBI taxonomy): Eukaryota > Metazoa > Arthropoda > Malacostraca > Decapoda > Palinuridae > Panulirus > Panulirus ornatus. The sequence continues at coordinate 48,447,916 of NC_092238.1, read as the reverse complement.
CAAACCACCTCACACCACACATTGTCCTCAAACATCTCATTTCCAGCACATCCATCCTCCTGCGCACAACTCTATCCATAGTCCACGCCTCGGAGCCATACAACATTGTTGGAACCACTATTCCTTCAAACATACCCATTTTTGCTTTCCGAGATAATGTTCTCGACTTCCACACATTCTTCATGGCTCCCAGAATTTTGGCCCCCTCCCCCACCCTATGATCCACTTCCGCTTCCATGGTTCCATCCGTTGCCAGATCCACTCCCAGATATCTAAAACAAATCACTTCCTCCAGTTTTTCTCCATTCAAACTCACCTCCCAATTGACTTGACCCTCAACCCTACTGTACCTAATAACCTTGCTCTTATTCACATTTACTCTTAACTTTCTTCTTTCACACACTTTACCAAACTCAGTCACCAGCTTCTGCAGTTTCTCACATGAATCAGCCACCAGCGCTGTATCATCAGCGAACAACAACTGACTCACTTCCCAAGCTCTCTCATCCACAACAGACTTCATACTTGCCACTTTTTCCAAAACTCTTGCATTCACCTCCCTAACAACCCCATCCATAAACAAATTAAACAACCATGGAGACATCACACACCCCTGCCGCAAACCTACATTCACTGAGAACCATTCACTTTCCTCTCTTCCTACACGTACACATGCCTTAGAACCTCGATAAAAACTTTTCACTGCTTTTAACAACTTACGTCCCACACCATATATTCTTAAAACTTTCCACAGAGCATCTCTATCAACTCTATATATGCCTTCTCCAGATCCATAAATGCTACATACAAATCCATTTGCTTTTCTAAGTATTTCTCATATACATTCTTCAAAGCAAACACCTGATCCACACATCCTCTACCACTTCCGAAACCACACTACTCTTCCCCAATCTGATGCTCTGTACATGCCTTCACCCTCTCAATCAATACCCTCCCATATAATTTACCAGGAATACTCAAAAAACTTATACCTGTGAAATTTGAGCACTCACTCTTATCCCCTTTGCCTTTGTACAATGGCACTATGCACGCATTCCGCCAATCCTCAGGCACCTCACCATGAGTCATACATACATTAAATAACCTTACCAACCAGTCAACAATACAGTCACCCCCTTTTTTAATAAATTCCACTGAAATACCATCCAAACCTGCTGCCTTGCCGGCTTTCATCTTCCGCAAAGCTTTTACTATCTCTTCTCTGTTTACCAAATCATTTTCCCTAACCCTCTCACTTTGCACACCACCTCGACCAAAACACCCTATATCTGCCACACTATCATCAAACACATTCAACAAACCTTCAAAATACTCACTCCATCTCTTTCTCACATCACCACTACTTGTTATCATCTCCCCATTTGCGCCCTTCACTGAAGTTCCCATTTGCTCCCTTGTCTTACGCACTTTATTTACCTCCTTCCAGAACATCTTTTTATTCTCCCAAAAATTTAATGATACTCTCTCACCCCAACTCTCATTTGCCCTCTTTTTCACCTCTTGCACCTTTCTCTTGACCTCCTGTCTCTTTCTTTTATACATCTCCCACTCAATTGCATTTTTTCCCTGCAAAAATCGTCCAAATGCCTCTCTCTTCTCTTTCACTAATAATCTTACTTCTTCATACCACCACTCACTATCCTTTCTAATCAACCCACCTCCCACTCTTCTCATGGCACAAGCGTCTTTTGCGCAATCCATCACTGATTCCCTAAATACATCACATTCCTCCCCCACTATCCTTACTTCCATTGTTCTCACCTTTTTCCATTCAGTACTCAGTCTCTCCTGGTACTTCCTCACACAAGTCTCCTTCCCAAGCTCACTTACTCTCACTACCCTCTTCACCCCAACATGCACTCTTCTTTTCTGAAAACCCATACTAATCTTCACCTTAGCCTCCACAAGATAATGATCAGACATCACTCCAGTTGCACCTCTCAGCACATTAACATCCAAAAGTCTCTCTTTCGCGCGCCTGTCAATTAACACGTAATACAATAACGCTCTCTGGCCATCTCTCCTACTTACATACGTATACTTATGTATATCTCGCTTTTTAAACCAGGTATTCCCAATCACCATTCCTTCTCAGCACATATATCTACAAGCTCTTCACCATTTCCATTTACAACACTGAACATCCCATGTATACCAATTATTCCCTCAACTGCCACATTACTCACCTTTGCATTCAAATCACCCATCACTATAACCCGGTCTCGTGCATCAAAGCCACTAACACACTCATTCAGCTGTTCCCAAAACACTTGCCTCTCATGATCTTTCTTCTCATGCCCAGGTGCATATGCACCAATAATGACCCAGCTTTCTCCCTCAACTTTCAGTTTTACCCTTATTAATCGAGAATTTACTTTCTTATATTCTATCACATACTCCCACAACTCCTGTTTCAGGAGTACTGCTACTCCTTCCCTTGCTGTTGTCCTCTCACTATCCCCTTGACTTTACTCCCAAGACATTCCCAAACCACTCCTCCCCTTTACCCTTGATCTTCGTTTCACTCAGAGCCAAAACATCCAGGTTTCTTTCCTCAAACATTCTACCTATGCCACAAGCATCTTTTGCGCAATCCATCACTGATTCCCTAAATACATCCCATTCCTCCCCCACTCCCCTTACTTCCATTGTTCTCACCTTTTTCCATTCTGTACTCAGTCTCTCCTGGTACTCCCTCACACAGGTCTCCTTCTCAAGCTCACTTACTCTCACCACCCTCTTCACCCCAACATTCACTCTTCTTTTCTGAAAACCCATACAAATCTTCACCTTAGCCTCCACAAGATAATGATCAGACATCCCTCCAGTTGCACCTCTCAGCACATTAACATCCAAAAGTCTCTCTTTCGCACGCCTGTCAATTAACACGTAATCCAATAACGCTCTCTGGCCATCTCTCCTACTTACATAAGTATACTTATGTATATCTCGCTTTTTAAACCAGGTATTCCCAATCATCAGTCCTTTTTCAGCACATAAATCTAGAAGCTCTTCACCATTTCCATTTACAACACTGAACACCCCATGTATACCAATTATTCCCTCAACTGCCACATTACTCACCTTTGCATTCAAATCACCCATCACTATAACCCGGTCTCGTGCATCAAAACCACTAACACACTCATTCAGCTGCTCCCAAAACACTTGCCTCTCTTGATCTTTCTTCTCATGCCCAGGTGCATAAGCACCAATAATCACCCACCTCTATCCATCAACTTTCAGTTTTACCCATGTTAATCGAGAATTTACTTTCTTACACTCTATCACATACTCCCACAACTCCTGTTTCAGGAGTATTGCTACTCCTTCCCTTGCTCTTGTCCTCTCACTAACCCCTGACTTTACTCCCCAGATATTCCCAAACCACTCTTCCCCTTTACCCTTGAGCTTCGTTTCACTCAGAGCCAAAACATCCAGGTTCCTTTCCTCAAATATACCACCTATCTCTCCCTTTTTCACATCTTGGTTACATCCACACACATTTAGGCACCACACTCTGAGCCTTCGAGAAGGATGAGCACTCCCCGCGTGACTCCTTCTTCTGTTTCCCATTATAGAAAGTTAATACAAGGAGGGGAGGATTTCTAGCCCCCCGCTCCCGTCCCCTCTAGTCACTTACTACGACACGCGAGGAATACGTGGGAAGTATTCTTTCACCTCTATCCCCAGGGATAATATACATATATATATACATATACACATACACACACATACACATACTTCCGCACATATACACACACACACACATACATATATATACATATGAAAAATGTAAGAAACAATTTAGAAAACTGAAACTTCTAGCTTGAAATGAATGAAAAAAATGAATGTCACATAATGGTTCAACCTCTGGCTATGGAAAAAAGGAAATGTATAATTTATTTACACAAACGTCAATAGCAGTTCTCATCAATTTAACCACTGTATCAATAGGCTTCATATATATATATATATATATATATATATATATATATATATATATATATATATATATATATATATATATATATATATATATATATATATATATATATGTATATATATATATATATATATATATATATATATATATATATATATATATATATATATATATATATATATATATATATATTTTTTTTTTTTTTTTTTTTTTTTTTTTTTATACTTTGTCGCTGTCTCCCGCGTTTGCGAGGTATCGCAAGGAAACAGACGAAAGAAATGGCCCACCCCCCCCCCCCATACACATGTACATACACACGTCCACACACGCAAATATACATACCTACACAGCTTTCCATGGTTTACCCCAGACGCTTCACATGCCTTGATTCAATCCACTGACAGCACGTCAACCCCTGTATACCACATCGCTCCAATTCACTCTATTCCTTGCCCTCCTTTCACCCTCCTGCATGTTCAGGCCCCGATCACACAAAATCTTTTTCACTCCATCTTTCCACCTCCAATTTGGTCTCCCTCTTCTCCTCGTTCCCTCCACCTCCGACACATATATCCTCTTGGTCAATCTTTCCTCACTCATTCTCTCCATGTGCCCAAACCATTTCAAAACACCCTCTTCTGCTCTCTCAACCACGCTCTTTTTATTTCCACACATCTCTCTTACCCTTACGTTGCTTACTCGATCAAACCACCTCACACCACAAGTTGTCCTCAAACATCTCATTTACAGCACATCCATCCTCCTGCGCACAACTCTATCCATAGCCCACGCCTCGCAACCTTATAAAGTTGTTGGATCCACTTTTCCTTCAAACATACCCAATTTTGCTTTCCGAGATAATGTTCTCGACTTCCACACATTCTTCAAGGCTCCCAGGATTTTCGCCCCCTCCCCCACCCTATGATCCACTTCCGCTTCCATGGTTCCATCCGCTGCCAGATCCACTCCCAGATATCTAAAACACTTTACTTCCGGCAGTTTTTCTCCATTCAAACTTACCTTCCAATTGACTTGACCCTCAACCCTACTGTACCTAATAACCTTGCTCTTATTCACATTTACTCTTAAGTTTCTTCTTTCACACACTTTACCAAACTTAGTCACCAGCTTCTGCAGTTTCTCACATGAATCAGCCACCAGCGCTGTACCATCAGCGAACAACAACTGACTCACTTCCCAAGCTCTCTCATCCCCAACAGACTTCATACTTGCCACTCTTTCCAAAACTCTTGCATTCACCTTCCTAACAACCCCATCCATAAACAAATTAAACAACCATGGAGACATCACACACCCCTGCCGCAAACCTACATTCACTGAGAACCAATCACTTTCCTCTCTTCCTACACGTACACATGCCTTACATCCTCGATAAAAACTTTCACTGCTTCTAACAACTTGCCTCCCACACCATATATTCTTAATACCTTCCACAGAGCATCGTTTGATGTTTTGGACAATCACATGTTTACCAAATGGCGTCCTAGCTTCGTCTCTTCGATGTATATCAACTGAATGTTATATTTCTCTCTTGTGTCTCTCCTGATGATGTGATTATTACACGAAAGTGCACTGGGGAACGTTTCGTGTCTCATTTTTCCCCTTGGACTCATAAGAAGTGAAGTGTTTTAGATATTTGGGAGTGGATCTGTCAGCGGATGGAACCATGGAAGCGGAAGTGGATCATAGGGTGGGGGAGGGGGCGAAAATTTTGGGAGCCTTGAAAAATGTGTGGAAGTCGAGAACAGTATCTCGGAAAGCAAAAATGGGTATGTTTGAAGGAATAGTGGTTCCAACAATGTTGTATGGTTGCGAGGCGTGGGCTATGGATAGAGTTGTGCGCAGGAGGATGGATGTGCTGGAAATGAGATGTTTGAGGACAATGTGTGGTGTGAGGTGGTTTGATCGAGTAAGTAACGTAAGGGTAAGAGAGATGTGTGGAAATAAAAAGAGCGTGGTTGAGAGAGCAGAAGAGGGTGTTTTGAAATGGTTTGGTCACATGGAGAGAATGAGTGAGGAAAGATTGACCAAGAGGATATATGTGTCGGAGGTGGAGGGAACGAGGAGAAGAGGGAGACCAAATTGGAGGTGGAAAGATGGAGTGAAAAAGATTTTGTGTGATCGGGGCCTGAACATGCAGGAGGGTGTAAGGAGGGCAAGGAATAGAGTGAATTGGAGCGATGTGGTATACAGGGGTTGACGTGCTGTCAGTGGAGTGAATCAAGGCATGTGAAGCGTCTGGGGTAAACCATGGAAAGCTGTGTAGGTATGTATATTTGCGTGTGTGGACGTGTGTATGTACATGTGTATGGGGGGGGGGGTGGGCCATTTCTTTCGTCTGTTTCCTTGCGCTACCTCGCAAACGCGGGAGACAGCGACAAAGTATAAAAAAAAAAAAAAAAAAAAAAAAAAAATATATATATATATATATATATATATATATATATATATATATATATATATATATATATATATATATATATATATATGTATACATTGAGATGTATAGGTATGTATATTTGCAGTCTATGTACGTGTATGTATATACATGTGTATGTGTGTGGGTTAAGCCATTCTTTCGTCTGTATCCTTGCGCTAACTAGCTAACGCGGGAGACAGCGACAAAGTACAATAAATGTAAATTATTTATTTATTTATTTATTTTGCTTCGTCGCTGTCTCCCGCGCCTGCGTGGTATCGCAAGGAAACGGACGAAAGAAATGGCCCAACACATCCCCACACACATGCAAAAACACACACACGTCCACACACGCAAACATATACACCCACACATCCCAACATACACACATATATACACGCAGAGACACACACATATACACATATGCACACAATTCACACTGTCTGCCCCTACTCACCTTCAGCGCCACCCCGCCACAGAAAGAATAACATCCCCCTCCCCCCTCATGTGCGAGAGGTAGCGCAAGGAAAAGACAAAAAAGACACCATTTGCTCACACTCAGTGTCCAGCTGTCATGCAAAAATGCCCGAAACCACAGCTCCCTTTCCACATCCAGGCCCCACAAAACTTTCCATGGTTTCCCCTAGACGCTTCACATGCCCTGATTCAATCCATTGACAGCACGTCGACCCCGATATACCACATCGATCCAATTCACTCTATTCCTTGCCCGCCTTTCACCCTCCTGCATGTTGAGGCCCCGATCACTCGAAATCTTTTTCACTTCATCTTTCCACCTCCAATTTGGTCTCCCACTTCTCCTCGTTCCCTCCACCTCCGACACATATATCCTCTTTGGTCAATCTTTCCTCACTCATTCTCTGCATGTGCCCAAACCATTTCAAAACGCACTCTGCTTCTCTCTCAACCACGCTCTTTTTATTTTCACATATCTCTCTTACCCTTACATTACTTACTCGATCAAACCACCTCACACCAGATATTGTCCTCAAACATCTCATTTCCAGCACATCCACCCTCCTGCGCAAACCTCTATACATACCCCACGCCTCGCAACCATACAACATTGTTAGAACCTCTATTCCTTCAAACATACTCATTTTTGCTTTCCGAGATAATGTTCTCGACTTCCACACATTCTTCAAGGCTCTCAGGTTTTTCGCCCCCTCACCAACCCTATGATTTACTTCCGCTTCCATGGTTCCATCCGCTGCCAGATCCACTCCCAGATATCTAAACGACTTTACTTCCTCCACTTTTTCTCCATTCAAACTTACCTCCCAACTGACTTGACCCTCAACCCTACTGTACCTAATAACCTTGCTCTTATTCACATTTACTCTTAAGTTTCTTCTTTCACACACTTTACCAAACTCAGTCACCAGCTTCTGCAGATTCTCAAATGAATCAGCCACCAGCGCTGTATCATCAGCGAACAACAACTGACTCACTTCCCAAGCTCTCTCATCCCCAACAGACTTCATACTTGCCCCTCTTTCCAAAACTCTTGCATTCACCTCCCTAACAACCCCATCCATAAACAAATTAAACAACCATGGAGAAATCATACCCCTGCCGCAAACCTACATTCACTGAGAACCAATCACTTTCCTCTCTTCCTACACGTACACATGCCTTACATCCTCGATAAAAGCCTTTCACTGCTTCTAACATCTTGCCTCCCACGCCATATATTCTTAGTACCTTCACCAGAGATCTCTATCAACTCTATCATATGCCTTCTCCAGATCCGTAAATGGTAATACAAATCCATTTGCTTTTCCAAGTATTTCTCACATACATTCTTCAAAGCAAACACCTAATCCACACATCCTCTACCACTTCTCAAACCACACTGCTCTTCCCCAATCTGATGCTCTGTACATGCCTTCACTCTCTCAATCAACACCCTCCCATATAATTTACGAGGAATACTCAACAAACTTATACCTCTGGAATTTGAGCACTCACTCTTATCCCCTTTGCCTTTGTACAATGGCACTATGCAAGCATTCCGTAAATCCTCAGGCACCTCACCATGAATCATACATACATTAAATAACCATAATAACCAGTCAACAATACAGTCACCCCCTTTTTTAATAAATTCCACTGCAATACCATCCAAACTTGCTGCCTTTCCGGCTTTCATCTTCCGCAAAACTTTTACTACCTCTTCTCTGTTTACCAAATCATTTTCCCTAACCCTCTCACTTTGCACACCGCCTCGACCAAAACACCCTATATCTGCCACTCTATCATCAAACACATTCAACAAACCTTCAAAATACTCACTCCATCTTCTCACATCACCACTACTTGTTATCACCTCCCCATTAGCTCCCTTCACTGAAGTTCCCATTTGCTCTTTTGTCTTACACACTTTTTTCTTTAACTCCTTCCAGAACAACTTTTTATTCTCCCTAAAATTGAATGATACTCTCTCACCCCAACTCTCATTTGCCCTCTTTTTCACCTCTTGCACCTTTCTCTTGATCTTGATTTCAACATAAATGTAGTATAAGAACCGGACAAGAATCAATCACGTTAAAAACTACGAACATTGCATTGACTGGAGTAATGTCATCTCAGTTATTTACACTAACTCTATTACCTAGAGAAATATCATTGAATCTTCTATTATCAAATACACAAAGAATTATAATCTTAATATTAGTGATGGTCGATACAAGTTGAATTACTTTATTGTTGATAAAATTTGTAAATGATATGTTTATGAACGCTCGTTGTATGTTTTGGACAATCATATGTTTACCAAATGGCGTCCTAGCTTTGTCTCTTCGATGTATATCAAATGACTTATATTTCTCTCTTATATCTCCCCTGATGATGTGATTATTGCACTAAAGTGCACTTGGGAACTTATCCTGTTTCATTTTCCCCGTGGAGTTATAGGAATATCTTGATCACGCGCAAAATTGGGATTCTTTCCAACACACACACACACACACACACACACATGTATATATATATATATATATATATATATATATATATATATATATATATATATATATATATATATATGTATATATATATATGAGAAGTGCTTTGACACACAAACAATAATAACACACACACACACACATACACGCACACATCACACACACACACACATATACACACACAGAACACACAGAGTAAGGGACATATATCAATTCTGACACACGAAATATTTACATACACACGCAGGATGGTGTCGAATCATATCACACATTTGAAATATTTCGAAACCACTTTTTTTTTCCCGCCATGGAGGTTAGTCTGGCAAATTTAATAAACTAATTTCGAGGTACATCATAAAGTGTCACCCTATAGATATGCATAACTAAATGATGAAGTATTACAACTATTCACAAAATATCAGATATATCTGGCACAGTTTTACCCAGTGGAAATAAATATATAGTTTTATATATATATATATATATGAGTTGCGGGAGACCAGTGTGTACAGCAGGCCTTGCTTTACCATTCCTGGTTTGACTGTGCCAGTCCGGCCTGACACATACACCCTCAAATTACACCAAATTCAGAACGCTCAAGTAGTTTGACGTAAAAAAATGTATTTTTTTTTTCATTTCATAATGATAGAAATATAACTACTATTACGGCCAATGAAACATTGTATAACACCGGGATCTGACACCATAGCATTGTTCAGAATCTCATCATATATTATTCATGCAAGTCATCTTTACACAATACATTACAGAAGATGCAGGCTTCACATAAACACAGAGAAGAAAATCTTTCCTCAGATGAGTGGGAACGAAACAAAAACCTATGGTTTCTGTGGTTTAGCAGGAATAAGGAATGCCTTTAAACCATACTTCAAAATTTATGTAGACTCAAAGGCGCTATATTTCCATTTAACATTCATAGAAAAAGAAATGTAAAATCTTTTGTTGTTTAAAGAAATCCTATTTATTGTGTTATGGAATAAATGGCACACATTCTTGAGGTGTGTCATACATAAAGAATGATCGGCTTCTGATAATGAAAATGTAGTCTTCAGTATAAGGAGTCAAAAAAGTATATATATATATATATATATATATATATATATATATATATATATATATATATATATATATATATATATATATATATATATATATATATATATATATATATATATATATATATATATATATATATATATATATATATATATATATATATATATATATATATATATATATATATATATATATATATATATATATATATATATATATATATGGTAAATTATATGGGAGGGTATTGACTGAGAGGGTGAAGGCATGTACAGAGCATCAGATTGGGGAAGGGCAGTGTGGTTTCAGAAGTGGTAGAGGATGTGTGGATCAGGTGTTTGTTTTGAAGAATGTATGTGAGAAATACTTAGAAAAGCAAATGGATTTGTATGTAGCATTTATGGATCTGGAGAAGGCATATGACAGAGTTGATAGAGATGCTCTGTGGAAGGTATTAAGAATATATGGTGTGGGAGGCAAGTTGTTAGAAGCAGTGAAAAGTTTTTATCGAGGATGTAAGGCATGTGTACGTGTAGGAAGAGAGGAAAGTGATTGGTTCTCAGTGAATGTAGGTTTGCGGCAGGGTTGTGTGATGTCTCCATGGTTGTTTAATTTCTTTATGGATGGGGTTGTTAGGGAGGTGAATGCAAGAGTTTTGGAAAGAGGGGCAAGTATGAAGTCTGTTGGGGATGAGAGAGCTTGGGAAGTGAGTCAGTTGTTGTTCGCTGATGATACAGCGCTGGTGGCTGATTCATGTGAGAAACTTCAGAAACTGGTGACTGAGTTTGGTAAAGTGTGTGAAAGAAGAAAGTTAAGAGTAAATGTGAATAAGAGCAAGGTTATTAGGTACAGTAGGGTTGGGGGTCAAGTCAATTGGGAGGTAAGTTTGAATGGAGAAAAACTGCAGGAAGTAAAGTGTTTTAGATATCTGGGAGTGGATCTGGCAGCGGATGGAACCATGGAAGCGGAAGTGGATCATAGGGTGGGGGAGGGGGCGAAAATTCTGGGAGCTTTGAAGAATGTGTGGAAGTCGAGAACATTATCTCTGAAAGCAAAAATGGGTATGTTTGAAGGAATAGTGGTTCCAACAATGTTGTATGGTTGCGAGGCGTGGGCTATGAATAGAGTTGTGCGCAGGAGGATGGATGTGCTGGAAATGAGATGTTTGAGGACAATGTGTGGTGTGAGGTGGTTTGATCGAGTAAGTAACGTAAGGGTAAGAGAGATGTGTGGAAATAAAAAGAGCGTGGTTGAGAGAGCAGAAGAGGGTGTTTTGAAATGGTTTGGGCACATGGAGAGAATGAGTGAGGAAAGGTTGACCAAGAGGATATATGTGTCGGAGGTGGAGGGAACAAGGAGAAGTGGGAGACCAAATTGGAGGTGGAAAGATGGAGTGAAAAAGATTTTGTGTGATCGGGGCCGGAACATGCAGGAGGGTGAAAGGAGGGCAAGGAATAGAGTGAATTGGATCGATGTGGTATACCGGGGTTGACGTGCTGTCAGTGGATTGAATAAGGGCATGTAAAGCGTCTGGGGTAAACCATGGAAAGCTGTGTAGGTATGTATATTTTGCGTGTGTGGACGTATGTACATACATGTGTATGGGGGTGGGTTGGGTCATTTCTTCGTCTGTTTCCTTGCGCTACCTCGCAAACGCGGGAGAGAGCGACAAAGCAAAAAAAAGCAGAAAAAGGAAAAAAAAAAAAAAATATATATATATATATATATATATATATATATATATATATATATATATATATATATATATATATATATATATATATATATATATATATAATATATATATATATATATATATATATATATATATATATATATATATATATATATATATGTATATATGTATATATTGCGCATATATATATAAAAGAGGAAGGAGGTCAAGAGAAAGGTGCAAGAGGTGAAAAAGAGCGCAAATAACAGTTGGGGTGAGAGAGTATCATTAAATTTTAGGAAGAATAGAATTATGTTTTGGAAGGAGGCAAATAAAGTGAGAAGAAGGGAACAAATGGGAAATTTATTGAAGGAGCTAATGGAGAGGTGATAACAAGTAGTGGTTATGTTAGAAGGAGATGGAGTGAGTATTTTGAAGGTTTGTTTAATGTGTTGGATGATACAGTGGCAGATATAGGGTGTTTTGGTCGAGGTGGTGTGCAAAGTGAGAGGGTTAGGGAAAATGATTTGGTAAACAGAGAAGAGGTATTAAAAGCTTTGCGGAAGATGAAAGCCGGCAAGGCAGCGGGTTTGGATGAAATTGCAGTGGAATTTATGAAAAAGGGGGTGACTGTATTGTTGACTGGTTGGTAAGGTTATCTAATGTATGTATGATTCATGGTGAGGTGCCTGAGGATTGGCGGAATGCTTGGATAGTGCCATTGTTAATGGCAAAGGGGATGAAGGTAAGTGCTCAAGTTACAGATGTATAAGTTTGTTGAGTATTCCTGGTAAATTATATGGGAGGGTATTGATTGAGAGGGTGAAGGCATGCACAGAGCATCAGATTGGGGAAGAGCAATGTGGTTTCATAAGTGGTAGAGGATGTGTGGATCAGATGTTTGCTTTGAAGAATGTATGTGAGAAATACTTAGAAAAGCAAATGGATTTGTATGTAGCATTTATGGATCTGGAGAAGGCATATGACACAGTTGATAGAGATGCTCTGTGGAAGGTAATAAGAATATATGGTGTGGGAGGCAAGTTGTTAGAAGCAGTGAAAAGTTTTTATCGAGGATGTAAGGCATGTGTACGTGTAGGAAGAGAGGAAAGTGATTGGTTCTCAGTGAATGTAGGTTTGCGGCAGGGTTGTGTGATGTCTCCATGGTTGTTTAATTTCTTTATGGATGGGGTTGTTAGGGAGGTGAATGCAAGAGTTTTGGAAAGAGGGGCAAGTATGAAGTCTGTTGGGGATGAGAGAGCTTGGGAAGTGAGTCAGTTGTTGTTCGCTGATGATACAGCGCTGGTGGCTGATTCATGTGAGAAACTTCAGAAACTGGTGACTGAGTTTGGTAAAGTGTGTGAAAGAAGAAAGTTAAGAGTAAATGTGAATAAGAGCAAGGTTATTAGGTACAGTAGGGTTGGGGGTCAAGTCAATTGGGAGGTAAGTTTGAATGGAGAAAAACTGCAGGAAGTAAAGTGTTTTAGATATCTGGGAGTGGATCTGGCAGCGGATGGAACCATGGAAGCGGAAGTGGATCATAGGGTGGGGGAGGGGGCGAAAATTCTGGGAGCTTTGAAGAATGTGTGGAAGTCGAGAACATTATCTCTGAAAGCAAAAATGGGTATGTTTGAAGGAATAGTGGTTCCAACAATGTTGTATGGTTGCGAGGCGTGGGCTATGAATAGAGTTGTGCGCAGGAGGATGGATGTGCTGAAAATGAGATGTTTGAGGACAATGTGTGGTGTGAGGTGGTTTGATCGAGTAAGTAACGTAAGGGTAAGAGAGATGTGTGGAAATAAAAAGAGCGTGGTTGAGAGAGCAGAAGAGGGTGTTTTGAAATGGTTTGGGCACATGGAGAGAATGAGTGAGGAAAGGTTGACCAAGAGGATATATGTGTCGGAGGTGGAGGGAACAAGGAGAAGTGGGAGACCAAATTGGAGGTGGAAAGATGGAGTGAAAAAGATTTTGTGTGATCGGGGCCGGAACATGCAGGAGGGTGAAAGGAGGGCAAGGAATAGAGTGAATTGGATCGATGTGGTATACCGGGGTTGACGTGCTGTCAGTGGATTGAATAAGGGCATGTAAAGCGTCTGGGGTAAACCATGGAAAGCTGTGTAGGTATGTATATTTTGCGTGTGTGGACGTATGTATATACATGTGTATGGGGGTGGGTTGGGTCATTTCTTCGTCTGTTTCCTTGCGCTACCTCGCAAACGCGGGAGAGAGCGACAAAGCAAAAAAAAGCAGAAAAAGGAAAAAAAAAAAAAATATATATATATATATATATATATATATATATATATATATATATATATATATATATATATATATATATATACATATATATATATATATATATATATATATATATATATATATATATATATATATATATATATGTATATATGTATATATTGCGCATATATATATAAAAGAGGAAGGAGGTCAAGAGAAAGGTGCAAGAGGTGAAAAAGAGCGCAAATAACAGTTGGGGTGAGAGAGTATCATTAAATTCTAGGAAGAATAGAATTATGTTTTGGAAGGAGGCAAATAAAGTGAGAAGAAGGGAACAAATGGGAAATTTATTGAAGGAGCTAATGGAGAGGTGATAACAAGTAGTGGTTATGTTAGAAGGAGATGGAGTGAGTATTTTGAAGGTTTGTTTAATGTGTTGGATGATACAGTGGCAGATATAGGGTGTTTTGGTCGAGGTGGTGTGCAAAGTGAGAGGGTTAGGGAAAATGATTTGGTAAACAGAGAAGAGGTATTAAAAGCTTTGCGGAAGATGAAAGCCGGCAAGGCAGCGGGTTTGGATGAAATTGCAGTGGAATTTATTGAAAAAGGGGGTGACTGTATTGTTGACTGGTTGGTAAGGTTATCTAATGTATGTATGATTCATGGTGAGGTGCCTGAGGATTGGCGGAATGCTTGGATAGTGCCATTGTGTAATGGCAAAGGGGATGAAGGTAAGTGCTCAAGTTACAGATGTATAAGTTTGTTGAGTATTCCTGGTAAATTATATGGGAGGGTATTGATTGAGAGGGTGAAGGCATGCACAGAGCATCAGATTGGGGAAGAGCAATGTGGTTTCATAAGTGGTAGAGGATGTGTGGATCAGATGTTTGCTTTGAAGAATGTATGTGAGAAATACTTAGAAAAGCAAATGGATTTGTATATAGCATTTATGGATCTGGAGAAAGCATATGATACAGTTGATAGAGATGCTATGTGAAAGGTATTAAGAACATATGGTGTGGGAGGCAAGTTGTTAGAAGCAGTGAAAAGTTTTTATCGAGGATGTAAGGCACGTGTACGTGTAGGAAGAGAGAAAAGTGATTGGTTCTCAGTGAATGTAGGTTTGCGGCAGGGGTGTGTGATGTCTCCATGGTTGTTTAATATGTTTATAGATGTGGTTGTTAGTGAGGTGAATGCAAGAGTTTTGGAAAGAAGGGCAAGTATGCAGTCTGTTGTGGATGAGAGAGCTTGGGAAGTGAGTCAGTTGTTGTTCGCTGATGATACAGCGCTGGTTGCTGATTCATGTGAGAAACTGCAGAAGCTGGTGACTGATTTTGGTAAAGTGTGTAAAAGAAGAAAGTTGAAAGTAAATGTGAATAAGAACAAGGTTATTAGGTACAGCAGGGTTGAGTGTCAAGTCAATTGGGAGGTAAGCTTGAGTGGAGAAAACTGGAGAAACTGAAGTGTTTTAGATATCTGGGAGTGGATTTGGCGGCGGAGTGGACCATGGAAGCGGAAGTGAATCAGGGTGGGGGAGGGGCAAAAGTTTTGGGAGCGTTGAAGAATGTATGGAAGTCGAGAACATTATTTCGGAAGGCAAAAACGAGTATGTTTGAAGGAATAGTTGTTCTAACAATGTTATATGGTTGCGGTGCGTGGACTATGGATAGATTTGTGCGGAGGAGGGTGGATATGCTAGAAATTAGATGTTTAAGGACAATATGTGTTGTGAGGTGGTTTGATCGAGTAAGGAATGAAAGGGTAAGAGAGATGTGTGGTAATAAAAGAGTGTGGTTGATAGAGCAGAAGAGGGTGTTTTGAAATGGTCACATGGAGAGAATGAGTGAGGAAAGATTGACAAAGTGTTTATATGTGTCAAAGTTAGAGGGAACGAGAAGTGGGAGACCAAATTGGAGGTGGAAAGATGGAATGAAAATGATTTTAAGTGATCGGGGCCTGAACATGCAGGAGGTTTGAAAGGCGTGCAAGAAATAGATTGAATAGGAACGATGAGGTATACAGGAGTCGACGTGCTGTCATTGGATTGAATCAGGGCATGTGAAGCGACTAGGGTAAACCATGGCAAGTTCTGTGGGGCCTGGATGTGGTTTCGGTGCATTTTTACATGACAGCTAGAGACTGAGTGCGAACGAATGTGGCCTTTGTTGTCTTTTCCTAGCGCTACCTAGCGCACATGAGGGGGAGGGGGTAATCATTTCATATTTGGCGGGGTAGCGATGGAAATGAATAAAGGCAGACAGAATGAATCATGTTCATGTGTATATGTCTGTGTGTGTATATATATGTATACATTGAGATGTATCCGTATTGATATTTGCGTGTGTTGACGTGTATGTACATACATGTGTATGTGGGTGGGTTGAGCCATTCTTTCTTCTGTTTCCTTGCGCTACCTTGTTAACGCGGGAGACAGTGACAAAGCAAAATAGATACATAGATATTGGAATGTATCACAATTTTACGCGTGATCAAAATATTCCTATGAGTCCACCGGGAAAATGAAACACGATAAGTTTCTAATTGCACTGTCGTGTAATAATCACATTATCAAGGGAGACACAAGAGAGAAATATAAGTATATATATATATATATATATATATATATATATATATATATATATATATATATATATATATATATATATATATATATATATATATATATATATATATATATATATATATATATATATTTATATATATATATATATATATATATATATATATATATATATATATATATATATATATATATATATATATATATATATATATATATATATATAAATATATATATATATATATATATATATATATATATATTATATATATATATATATATATATATATATATATATATATATATATATATATATATATAAATATATATATATATATATATATATATATATATATATATATATATATATATATATATACATATATATATATATATATATATATATATATATATATATATATATGTATATATATATATATATATATATATATATATATATATATATATATACATATATATATATATATATATATATATATATATCCCTGGGGATAGGGGAGAAAGAATACTTCCCACGTATTCCCTGCGTGTCGTAGAAGGCGACTAAAAGGGGAGGGAGCGGGGGCTGGAAATCCTCCCCTCTTTTTTTTTTTTTTAATTTTCCAAAAGAAGGAACCGAGAAGGGGGCCAGGTGAGAATATTTCCTTAAAGGCCCAGTCCTTTGTTCTTAACGCTACCTCGCTATCGCGGGAAATGGCGAATAGTATGAAAAAAAAAAAAAAGAAAATATATATATATATATATATATATATATATATATATATATATATATATATATATATATATATATATATATATATATATATATATATATATATATATATATATATATATATATATATATATATATATATATACATATTTAGTGTGTTAGTTTTTTATGCACAAGACCGGGTTATAGTGATAGGTGATGTGAATGCAAAGGTGAATTATGTGGCAGTTGAGGGAATAATTGGTGTACATGGGGTTTTCAGTGTTGTAAACGAAAATGGTGAAGAACTTGTTGATTTGTGTGCTGAAAAAGGACTGGTGATTGAAAATACCTGGTTTAGAAAGAGAGATATACATAAGTATACGTATGTAAGTAGGAGAGATGGCCAGAGACGTTATTTAATTACGTGTTAATTGATAGGCGCGCGAAAGAGAGATTTTTGGGTGTTAATGTGCTGAGAGGTGCAACTGGAGGGATGTCTGATAATTATCTTGTGGAGGCAAAGGTGAAGATTTGTAGAGGTTTTCAGAAAAGAAAAGAGAATGTTGGGGTGAAGAAAGTGGTGAGAGTAAGTGAGCTTGGGAAGGACACCTGTTTGAGTAAGTACCAGGAGAGACTGAGTACAGAATGGAAAAAGGTGAGAACAAAGGACATAATGGGAGTGTCGGAGGAATGGGACGTATTTGGGAAAGCAGTGATGGCTTGCGCAAAAGATGCTTGTGGCATGATTAGAAAGGATAGTACTTAGTATGCGAATAGTCATTTCCTATTAGCCAGGCCCATAATCTAGCGGTTAGCATTCCCGCCTCTTCCACAGTGGTCCCGTGTTCGATCCTGGCTGTTGGAGGCTTATATGTTCTATGGAGGTGCGCGTTTATATGCGCTTTATTCGTATTCATATACCTCTGCGTTGTACAATTAGGTTCGGTAAAATGCTATCTGCTGCCCATATGCACATATTGGGAAACAACCGGTGTAGACCCCGTTGCTCACAAATGTGAGACTAAGGGTATTCGAGTACATAGTATTCGAATAGTTATTTCCTATTAGCCAGGCTCATAGCCTAGCGGTAGCATTCCCGGCTGTGGCACAGGGGTCCTGGGTTCGATCCTGGCTGTTGGAGGTTTGTATGTTCTATGAAGGTGTGCGTTCATATGCACTTTATTCGTAT
This sequence comes from Panulirus ornatus, assembly GCF_036320965.1. Lineage (NCBI taxonomy): Eukaryota > Metazoa > Arthropoda > Malacostraca > Decapoda > Palinuridae > Panulirus > Panulirus ornatus. Next base: position 48,429,050 of record NC_092238.1, on the reverse strand, counting down.
TCATATACCTCAGCGTTGTACAGTTAGGTTCGGTAAAATGCTATCTGCTGGCTATGTGCTTCTGTTGGGAAATAACCGGTGTGAACCCCGTTGCTCACCAACGTGAGACGAAGGGTATTTAAGTACATTGTATTCGAATAGTTATTTCCTATTAGCCAGGCTCATACCCTAGCGGAAGCATTCCTGCCTGTGGCACAAGGGCCTCGGGCTAGATCCTGGCTGTTGGAGTTTGTATGTTCCATGAAAGTGCACGTTCATATGCACTTTATTCGTATTCGTATACCTCTGTGTTGCACAGTTAGGTTCGGTAAAATGCTCTCTGCTGGCTATGTGCGTCTGTTGGGAAATAACCGGTGTAAACCCAGTTGCTCACCAACGTGGGACGAAGGGTATTCGAGTATATAGTATTCGAATAGTTATTTCCGATTAGCTAGGCCCATAGCCTAGCGGTAGCATTCCCGGCTGTGGCACAGGGGTCCCGGGTTCGATCCTGGCTGTTGGGGGTTTGTATGTTCTATGAAGTTGTGAGTTCATATGCATTTTATTCGTGTTTATATGCCTACGCGTTGTACAGTAAGGTTCAGTAAAATGCCATCTGCTGGCTATGTGCATCAGTTGGGAGATAACCGGTGTAGACCCCGTTGCTCACCAACGTGAGACGAAGGGTATTCATGTACATAGCATTCGAATAGTTATTTCCCATTAGCCAGGCCAATACCCTAGCGGAAGCATAACTCCCTGTGGCACAGGGATCCTGGGTTCGATCCTGGCTATTGGAGGTTGTATGTTCTATGAAGATGCACGTTCATATGCACTTTATTCGTATATATATATATATATATATATATATATATATATATATATATATATATATATATATATATATATATATATATATATATATATATATATATATATATATATATATACCTAGAAGTTTCAGTTTCCTAAATTGTTTCTTACATTTTTCATATGTATATATATAGTATATGTGTGTGTGTGTGTGTGTGTATATGTGCGTATGTATATATATATATATATATATATATATATATATATATATATATATATATATATATATATATATATATATATATATATATATGTATATTATCCCTGGGGATAGGGGTGAAAGAATACTTCCCACGCATTCCTCGCGTGTCGTAGAAGGCGACTAGAGGCGACGGGAGAGGGGGGCCAGAAATCCTCCCCTCCTTGTATCTTTTAACTTTCTAAAATGGGAAACAGAAGAAGGAGTCACGCGGGGAGTGCTCATCCTCCTCGAAGGCTCAGACTGTGGTGTCTAAATGTGTGTGGATGTAACCAAGATGTGAAAAAAGGAGAGATAGGTAGTATGTTTGAGGAAAGGAACCTGGATGTCTTAGCTCTGAGTGAAACGAAGCTCAAGGGTAAAGGGGAAGAGTGGTTTGGGAATGTCTTGGGAGTAAAGTCAGGGGTTAGTGAGAGGACAAGAGCAAGGGAAGGAGTAGCACTACTCCTGAAACAGGAGTTGTGGGAGTATGTGATAGAATGTAAGAAAGTAAATTCTCGATTAATATGGGTAAAACCGAAAGTTGATGGAGAGACATGGGTGATTATTGGTGCATATGCACCTGGGCATGAGAAGAAAGATCATGAGAGGCAAGTGTTTTGGGAGCAGCTGAGTGAGTGTGTTAGTGGTTTTGATGCACGAGACCGGGTTATAGTGATGGGTGATTTGAATGCAAAGGTGAGTAATGTGGCAGTTGAGGGAATAATTGGTATACATGGGGTGTTCAGTGTTGTAAATGGAAATGGTGAAGAGCTTGTAGATTTATGTGCTGAAAAAGGACTGGTGATTGGGAATACCTGGTTTAAAAAGCGAGATATACATAAGTATACGTATGTAAGTAGGAGAGATGGCCGGAGAACGTTATTGGATTAAGTGTTAATTGACAGGCGCGCGAAAGAGAGACTTTTGGATGTTAATGTGCTGAGAGGTGCAACTGGAGGTATGTCTGATCATTATCTTGTGGAGGCTAAGGTGAAGATTCGTATGGGTTTTCAGAAAAGAAGAGTGAAAGTTGGCGTGAAGAGGGTGGTGAGAGTAAGTGAGCTTGGAAAGGAGACTTGTGTGAGGAAGTACGAGGAGAGACTGAGTACAGAATGGAAAAAGGCGAGGAAAATGGAAGTAAGGGGAGTGGGGGAGGAATGAGATGTATTTAGGGAATCAGTGATGGATTGCGCAAAACATGCTGGTGGCATGAGAAGCGTGGGAGGTGGGTTGATTAGAAAGGGTAGTGAGTGGTGAGATGAAGAAGTAAGATTATTAGTGAAAGAGAAGAGAGAGGAATTTGGACGATTTTTGCAAGGAAAAAATGCAATTGAATTGGAGATGTATAAAAGAAAGAGACAGGAGGTCAAGAGAAAGGTGCAAGAGGTGAAAAAGACAGCAAATGAGAGTTGGGGTGAGAGAGTATCATTGGATTTTAGGGAGAATAAAAAGATGTTCTGGAAGGAGGTAAATAAAGTGCGTACGACAAGGGAGCAAATGGGAACTTCAGTGATGGGCGCAAATGGGGTGGTGATAACAAGTAGTGGTGATGTGAGAAGGAGATGGAGTGAGTATTTTGAAGGTTTGTTGAATGTGTTTGATGATAGAGTGGCAGATATAGGGTGTTTTGGTCGAGGTGGTGTGCAAAGTGAGAGGGTTAGGGAAAATGATTTGGTAAACACAGAAGAGGTAGTTAAAGCTTTGCGGAAGATGAAAGCCGGCAAGGCAGCAGGCTTGGATGGTATTTCAGTGTAATTTATCAAAAAAGGGGGTGACTGTATTATTGACTGGTTGGTAAGGTTATTTAATGTATATATGACTCATGGTGAGGTGCCTGAGGGTTGGCGGAATGCGTGCATAGTGCCATTGTACAAAGGCAAAGGGGATAAGAGTGAGTGCTCAAATTACAGAGGTATAAGTTTGTTGAGTATTCCTGGTAAATTATATGGGAGGGTATTGATTGAGAGGGTGAAGGCATGTACAGAGCATCAGATTGTGGAAGAGCAGTGTGGTTTCAGAAGTGGTAGAGGATGTGTGGATCAGGTGTTCGCTTTGAAGAATGTATGTGAGAAATACTTAGAAAAGCAAATGGATTTGTATGTAGCATTTATGGATCTGGAGAGGGCATATGATAGAGTTGATAGAGATGCTCTGTGGAAGGTATTAAGAATATATGGTGTGGGAGGCAAGTTGTTAGAAGCAGTGAAAAGTTTTTACCGAGGATGTAAGGCATGTGTACGTGTAGGAAGAGAGGAAAGTGATTGGTTCTCAGTGAATGTAGGTTTGCGGCAGGGGTGTGTGATTTCTCCATGGTTGTTTAATTTGTTTATGGATGGGGTTGTTAGGGAGGTGAATGCGAGAGTTTTGGAACGAGGGGCAAGTATGAAGTCTGTTGTGGATGAGAGAGCTTGGGAAGTGAGTCAGTTGTTGTTCGCTGATGATACAGCGCTGGTGGCTGATTCATGTGAGAAACTGCAGAAGCTGGTGACTGAGTTTGGTAACGTGTGTGAAAGAAGAAAGTTAAAAGTAAATGTGAATAAGAGCAAGGTTATTAGGTACAGTAGGGTTGAGGGTCAAGTCAATTAGGAGGTAAGTTTGAACGGAGCAAAACTAGAGGAAGTAAAGTATTTTAGATATCTGGGAGTGGATCTGGCAGCGGATGGAACCATGGAAGCGGAAGTGAATCATAGGGTGGGGGAGGGGGCGAAAATCCTGGGAGCCTTGAAAATGTGTGGAAGTCGAGAACATTATCTCGGAAAGCAAAAATGGCTATTTTTGAAGGAATAGTGGTTCCAACAATGTTGTATGGTTGCGAGCCGTGGGCTATAGATAGAGTTGTGCGCAGGAGGGTGGATGTGCTGGAAATGAGAAGTTTGAGGACAGTGTGTGGTGTGAGGTGATTTGACCGAGTAATAATGTAAGGGTAAGAGAGATGTGTGGAAATAAAAAGAACGTGGTTGAGAGAGCAGAAGAGGGTGTTTTGAAATGGTTTGGGCACATGGAGAGAATGAGTGAGGAAAGATTGACCTAGAGGATATATGTGTCGGAGGTGGAGGGAACGAGGAGAAGTGGGAGACCAAATTGGAGGTGGAAAGATGGAGTGAAAAAGATTTTGAGTGATCGGGGCCTGAACATGCAGGAGGGTGAAAGGCGGGCAAGGTATAGAGTGAATTGGATCGATGTGGTATACCGGGGTTGACGTGCTGTCAGTGGATTGAATCAGGGCATGTAAAGCGTCTGGGGTAAACCATGGAAAGTTGTGTGGGGTCTGAATATGGAAAGGGAGCTGTGGTTTCGGGCATTATTGCATGACAGCTAGAGACTGAGTCTGAACTAATGGTGTCTTTTTTGTCTTTTCTTGGGGCTACCTCGCACACATGAGGGGGGAGGGGGATGCCATTCCATGTGTGGCGTGGTGGCGATGGGAATGAATAAAGGCAGAAAGTGTGAATTGTGTGCATGGGTACATATCTATGTGTCTGTGTCTATATATATATGTGTACATTGAGATGTATAGGTATGTATATTTGCGTGTGTGGACGTTTATGTATATACATGTGTATAGGGGTGGGTTGGGCCATTTCTTTCGTCTGTTTCCTTGCGCTACATCGCAAACGCGGGAGACAGCGACAAAGCAAAATAAGAATATTTTTCTTTTTCTTTTTTTTTTTTTCTTTTTTTTGCCGCTGTCTCCCGCGTTTGCGAGGTAGCGCAAGGAAACGGACGAAAGAAATGGCCCAACCCACCCCCATACACATGTATATACATACGTCCACACACGCAAAAAATACATACCTACACAGCTTTCCATGGTTTACCCCAGACGCTTCACATGCCCCGATTCAATCCACTGACAGCACGTCAACCCCGGTATACCACATCGCTCCAATTCATTCTATTCCTTGCCCTCCTTTCACCCTCCTGCATGTTCAGGCCCCGATCACACAAAATATTTTTCACTCCATCTTTCCACCTCCAATTTGGTCTCCCTCTTCTCCTCGTTCCCTCCAACTCCGACACATATATCCTCTTGGTTAATCTTTCCTCACTCATTCTCTCCATGTGCCCAAACCATTTCAAAACACCCTCTTCTGCTCTCTCAACCACGCTCTTTTTATTTCCACACATCTCTCTTACCCTTTCGTTACTTACTCGATCAAACCACCTCACACCACACATTGTCCTCAAACATCTCATTTCCAGCACATCCATCCTCCTGCGCACAACTCTATCCATAGCCCACGCCTCGCAACCATACAACATTGTTGGAACCACTATTCCTTCAAACATACTCATTTTTGCTTTCCGAGATAATGTTCTCGACTTCCACACATTCTTCAAGGCTCCCAGAATTTTCGCCCCCTCCCCCACCCTATGATCCACTTCCGCTTCCATGGATCCATCCGCTGCCAGATCCACTCCCAGATATCTAAAACACTTCACTTCCTCCAGTTTTTCTCCATTCAAACTCACCTCCCAGTTGACTTGACCCTCAACCCTACTGTACCTAATAACCTTGCTCTTATTCACATTTACTCTTAACTTTCTTCTTTCACACACTTTACCAAACTCAGTCACCAGCTTCTGCAGTTTCTCACATGAATCAGCCACCAGCGCTGTATCATCAGCGAACAACAACTGACTCACTTCCCAAGCTCTCTTATCCCCAACAGACTTCATACTTATATATATGTATTATCCCTGGGGATAGGGGAGAAAGAATACTTCTCACGTATTCCCTGCGTATTGTAGAAGGCGACTAAAAGGGGAGGGAGCGGGGGGCTGGAAATCCTCCCCTCTCATTATTTTGTTTTTTTTAGTTTTCCAAAATAAGTAACAAAGGAGGGGGCCAGGTGCGGATATTCCGTCAAAGGCCCAGTCTCTGTTGTTAACGCTACCTCGCAAATGCGGGAAATGGCGATTAGTTTGAAAGAAAGAAATATATATATATATATATATATATATATATATATATATATATATATATATATTTTTTTTTTTTTATACTTTGTCGCTGTCTCCCGCGTTTGCGAGGTAGCGCAAGGAAACAGACGAAAGAAATGGCCCAACCCCCCCCCATACACATGTATATACATACGTCCACACACGCAAATATACATACCTACACAGCTTTCCATGGTTTACCCCAGACGCCTCACACGCCCTGATTCAATCCACTAACAGCACGTCAACCCCGGTATACCACATCGCTCCAATTCACCCTATTCCTTGCCCTCCTTTCACCCTCCTGCATGTTCAGGCCCCGATCACACAAAATCTTTTTCACTCCATCTTTCCACCTCCAATTTGGTCTCCCTCTTCTCCTTGTTCCCTCCACCTCCGACACATATATCCTCTTGGTCAATCTTTCCTCACTCATTCTCTCCATGTGCCCAAACCACTTCAAAACACCCTCTTCTGCTCTCTCAACCACGCTCTTTTTATTTCCACACATCTCTCTTACCCTTACGTTACTCACTCGATCAAACCACCTCACACCACACATTGTCCTCAAACATCTCATTTCCAGCACATCCATCCTCCTGCGCACAGCTCTATCCATAGCCCACGCCTCGCAACCATACAACATTGTTGGAACCACTATTCCTTCAAACATACCCATTTTTGCTTTCCGAGATAATGTTCTCGACTTCCACACATTCTTCAAGGCCCCCAGAATTTTCGCCCCCTCCCCCACCCTATGATCCACTTCCGCTTCCATGGTTCCATCCGCTGCCAGATCCACTCCCAGATATCTAAAACACTTCACTTCCTCCAGTTATTCTCCATTCAAACTCACCTCCCAATTGACTTGACCCTCAACCCTACTGTACCTAATAACCTTGCTCTTATTCACATTTACTCTTAACTTTCTTCTTCCACACACTTTACCAAACTCAGTCACCAGCTTCTGCAGTTTCTCACATGAATCAGCCACCAGCGCTGTATCATCAGCGAACAACAACTGACTCACTTCCCAAGCTCTCTCATCCCCAACAGACTTCATACTTGCCCCTCTTTCCAAAACTCTTGCATTTACCTCCCTAACAACCCCATCCATAAACAAATTGAACAACCATGGAGACATCACACACCCCTGCCGCAAACCTACATTCAATGAGAACCAATCACTTTCCTCTCTTCCATCACGTACACATGCCTTACATCCTCGATAAAAACTTTTCACTGCTTCTAACAACTTTCCTCCCACACCATATATTCTTAATACCTTCCACAGAGCATCTCTATCAACTCTATCATATGCCTTCTCCAGATCCATAAATGCTACATACAAATCCATTTGCTTTTCTAAGTATTTCTCACATACATTCTTCAAAGCAAACACCTGATCCACACATCCTCTACCACTTCTGAAACTTCACTGCTCTTCCCCAATCTGATGCTCTGTACATGCCTTCACCCTCTCAATCAATACCCTCCCATATAATTTACCAGGAATACTCAACAGACTTATACCTCTGTAATTTGAGCACTCACTCTTATCCCCTTTGCCTTTGTACAATGGCACTATGCACGCATTCCGCCAATCCTCAGGCACCTCACCATGAGTCATACATACATTAAATAACCTTACCAACCAGTCAACAATACAGTCACCCCCTTTTTTAATAAATTCCACTGCAATACGATCCAAACCTGCTGCCTTGCCGGCTTTCATCTTCCGCAAAGCTTTCACTACCTCTTCTCTGTTTACCAAATCATTTTCCCTAACCCTCTCACTTTGCACACCACCTCGACCAAAACACCCTATATCTGCCACTCTATCATCAAACACATTCAACAAACCTTCAAAATACTCACTCCATGTCCTTCTCACATCACCACTACTTGTTATCACCTCCCCATTTGCGCCCTTCACTGAAGTTCCCATTTGCTCCCTTGTCTTACGCACTTTATTTACCTCCTTGCAGAACAACTTTTTATTCTCCCTAAAATTTAATGATACTCTCTCACCCCAACTCTCATTTGCCCTTTTTTTCACCTCTTGCACCTTTCTCTTGACCTCCTGTCTCTTTCTTTTATACATCTCCCACTCAATTGCATTTTTTCCCTGTAAAAATCGTCCAAATGCCTCTCTCTTCTCTTTCACTAATACTCTTACTTCTTCATCCCACCACTCACTACCCTTTCTAATCAACCCACCTCCCACTCTTCTCATGCGTGTCGTAGAAGGCGACTAAAAGGGAAGGGAGCGGGGGGCTGGAAATCCTCCCCTCTCAATTTTTTTAATTTTCCAAAAGAAGGAACAGAGAAGAGGGCCAGGTGAGGATATTCCCTCACTGGCCCAGCTCTCTGTTCTTAACGCTACCTCGCTAACGCGGGAAATGGCGAATAGTTTGAAAAAAAAAATATATATATATATATATATATATATATATATATATATATATATATATATATATATATATATATATATATATATATATATATATATATATATATAAAGGGTAAGACACATGTATGGTAATAACAAGAGTGTGGTTGAGAGTGCAGAAGAGGTTTTTTTGAAATGGTTTAGTCAAATTGAGAGAATGCGTAAGGAAATATTGACAAAGAGTATGTATATGTCAGAGGTCGAGGGAACGAGGAGAAGTGGGAGACCAAATATGAGGTGGAAAGATCGAGCGAAAAAGATTTTGAGTGACCGGGGCCTGAATATGCAGGAGGGTGAAAGACAAGTAAGGAATAGAGTGAATTGAAACGATGTGGTATACTGGGGTTAACATGCTGTCAATGAATTGAACCAGGGCATGTGAAGCGTCGGGGAATAAACCATGGAAAATTTTGTGGGGCCTGGGTGTGAAAAGGTGGCTGTGGTTTCGATGCATTATACATGACAGGTAGAGACTGAGTGTGAACGAATGTGGCCTTTTTTTATTTTCCTAGTGCTACCTCGCGCACATGCAGGGGGTGGGGGTTATCATTTCATGTGTGGCGGGGTGGCGACGGCAGTGATTAAAAGCACACACTATTAATTAAGTACATTTCTATATATACATATATATATATATATATATATATATATATATATATATATATATATATATATATATATATATATATATATATATATATATATATATATATATATATATATATATATATATATATATATATATATATATATATATATATATATATATACCATATCGTACCAATTCACTCCAGTCCTTACACGCCTTTCACCCTCCTGCATGTTCACGTCCCGATTACTCAAAATCTTTTTCACTCCACCTTTCCACCTCCATTTTGGTCTCCCACTTCTCCTCGTTTCCTCCACCTCTGACACATATATCTTCTTGGTTAATCTTTCCTTACTCATTCTCTCCATGTGACCAAACCATTTCAAAACACCATCTTCTGCTCTCTCAACCACGCTCTTCTTATTTCCACACATCTCTCTTACCCTTACATTACTTACTCGATCAAACCACCTCACACCACACATTGTCCTCAAACATCTCATTTCCAGCACATCCATCCTCCTGCGCACAACTCTATCCATAGCCCAAGCCTCGCAACCATACAACATTGTTGGAACCACTATTCCTTCAAACATACCCATTTTTGCTTTCCGAGATAATGTTCTCGACTTCCACACATTCTTCAGGACTCCGAGAAATATCGCCCCGTCCCTCACCCTATGATTCACTTCCGCTTCCATGGTTCCATCCATTGCCAAATCCACTACCAGATATCTAAAACAATTCATTTCTCCAGTTTTTCTCCATTCAAACTTACCTTCCAATTTACTTGACCCTCAACCCTACTGTACCTAATAACCTTACTCTTATTCACATTCTTATTCACATATTCTCAACTTTCTTGTTTCACACACTTTACCAAACTCAGTCACTAGCCTTCTGCAGTTTCTCATATGAATCAGCCACCAGCGCTGTATCATCAGGAAAAAACAACTGACTCACTTCCCACGCTCTCTCATCCACAAGAGACCGCATACTTGCCCCTCTTTCCAAAACTCTTGCATTCACCTCCCTAACAACCCCATCCATAAGCAAATTAAACAGCCATGGAGACATCACACACCCCTCCCGGAAACCTACATTCACGGAGAACCAATCACCTTCCTCTCTTCTTACACGTTCACATGCCTTACATCCTCAGTAAAACTTTTCACTGCTTCTAACAACTTGCCTCCCACACCATATATCCTTAATACTTTCCACAGAAAATGTCTATGAACTCTATCATATGCCTTCTCCAGATACATAAATGCTACATACAAATCCTTTTGCTTTTCTGTGTATTTCTCACATACATTCTTAAAGTCAGACACACATACACACACACACACACACAAACACACACACATACATATATGTATATATATATATATATATATATATATATATATATATATGTATATATATATATATATATATATATATATATATATATATATATATATATATATATATATATATATATATATATATATATATATATATATATATATATATATATATATATATATATATATATATTCCCTGGGGATGGGGGAGAAAGAATACTTCCCATGTACTCCCTGCGTGTCGTAGAAGGCAACTAAAAGGGAAGGGAGAGGGAGGCAGGAAATCCCACTATCTCGTTTTTTAATTTTCTAGAAGAGGAACAGGGGAGTGAGCCAAGTAAGTATATTTCCTCATAGGCTCAGTCCTCTGTTCTTAATGCTACCTCGCTAATGCGGGAAATTGCGTATAGTATGAAACAAAAACAAATATATATATATATATATATATATATATATATATATATATATATATATATATATATATATATATTTTTTTTTTTTTTTTTGCTTTGTCGCTGTCTCCCGCGTTTGCGAGGTAGCGCAAGGAAACAGACGAAAGAAATAGCCCAACCTACCCCCATACACATGTATATACATACGTCCACACACGCAAATATACATACCTACACAGCTTTCCATGGTTTACCCCAGACCCTGCACATGCCCTGATTCAATCCATTGACAGCACGTCAACCCCGGTAAACGACATCGATCCAATTCACTCTATTCCTTGCCCTCCTTTCACCCTCCTGCATGTTCAGGCCCCGATCACACAAAATCTTTTTCACTCCATCTTTCCACCTCCAATCTGGTCTCCCATTTCTCCTCGTTCCCTCCACCTCCGACACATATATCCTCTTGGTCAATCTTTCCTCACTCATTCTCTCCATGTGCCCAAACCATTTCAAAACACAGTCTTCTGCTCTCTCAACCACGCTCTTTTTATTTACACACCTCTCTCTTACCCTTACTCTACTTACTCGATCAAACCACCTCACACCACACAAAGTCCGCAAAAATCTCATTTCCAGCACATCCATCCTCCTGCGCAAAACTATATCCATAGCCCACGCCTCGCAACCATACAACATTGTTGGAACCACTATTCCTTCAAACATACCCATTTTTGCTTTCCGATATAATGTTCTCAACTTCCACACATTCTTCAAGGATCCCAGAATTTTGGCCCTCTCCCCCACCCTATGATCCACTTCCGCTTCCATGGTTCCATCCGCTGCCAGATCCACTCCCAATTATCTAAAACACTTTACTTCCTCCAGTTTTCCTCCATTCAAACTTACCTCCCAATTGACTTGACCCTCAACCCTACTGTACCTAATAACCTTGCTCTTATTCACAATTACTCTTAACTTTCTTCTTTCACATACTTTACCAAACTCAGTCACCAGCTTCTGAACTTTCTTACATGAATCAGCCACCAGCGCTGTATCATCAGCGAACAACTGACTCACTTCCCAAGCTCTCTGATCCCCAACAGACTTCATACTTGCCCCTCGTTCCAAAACTCTTGCATTCACCTCCCTAACATCCCCATCCATAAACATATTAAACAGCCATGGAGACATCACAAACCCCTCCCGGAAACCTACATTCACTGGGAACCATTCGCTTTCCTCTCTTCCTACACGTACACATGCCTTACATCCTCGATAAAAACTTTTCACTGCTTCTAACAACTTGCCTCCCACACCATATATTCTTAATACCTTCCACACAGCATCTCTATCAACTCTATCATATGCCTCCTCCAGATCCATAAATGCTACATACAAATCCATTTGCTTTTCTAAGTATTTCTCACATACATTCTTCAAAGCAAACACCTGATCCACACATCCTCTACCACTTCTAAAACCACACTGCTCTTCCCCAATCTGGTGCTCTGTACATGCCTTCACCCTCTCAATCAATACCCTCCCATATAATTTACCAGGAATACTAAGCAAACTTATACCTCTGTAATTTGAGCACTCACTCTTATCCCCTTTGCCTTTGTACAATGGCACTATGCAGGCATTCCGCCAATCCTCAGGCACCTCACCATGAGTCATACATACATTAAATAACCTTACCAAACAGTCAATAATGCAGTCACCCACTTTTTTAATAAATTCCACTGCAATACCATCCAAACCTGCTGCCTTGCCGGCTTTCATCTTCCGCAAAGCTTTATTACATCTTCTATGTTTACCAAATCATTTTCCCTAACCCTCTCACTTTGGACACCACCTCGACCAAAACACCCTATATCTGCCACTCTATCATCAAACGCATTCAACAAACCTTCAAAATACTCACTCCACCTCCTTCTCACATCACCACTACTTGTTATCACCTCCCCATTTGCGCCCTTCACTGAAGTTCCCATTTGCTCCCTTGTCTTACGCACTTTATTTACCTCCTTCCAGAACATCTTTTTATTCTCCCTAAAATTTAATGATACTCTCTCACCCCAACTCTCATTTGCCCTCTCTTCACCTCTTGCACCTTTCTCTTGACCTTCTGTCTCTTTCTTTTATACATCTCCCACTCAATTGCATTTTTTCCCAGCAAAAATCGTCCAAATGCCTCTCTCTTCTCTTTCACTAATAATCTTACTTCTTCATCCCACCACTCACTACCCTTTCTAATCAACCCACCTCCCACTCTTCTCATGCCACAAGCATCTTTGCGCAATCCATCATTGATTCTCTAAATACATCCCATTCCTCCCCCACTCCACTTAATTCCATTGTTCTCACCTTTTTCCATTCTGTACTCAGTCTCTCCTGGTACTTCCTCACACACGTCTCCTTCATAAGCTCACCTACTCTCACCACCCTCTTCACCCCAACATTCAGTCTTCTTTTCTGAAAACCCATACAAATCTTAACCTTAGCCTCCACAAGATAATGATCAGAAATCTCTCCCGTTGCACCTCTCAGCACATTAACATCCAAAAGTCTCTCTTTCACGAGCCTGTCAATTAACACGTAATCCACTGACGCTCTCTGGCCATCTCTCCTACTTACATACGTATACTTATGTATATTCCCAATCACCAGTCCTTTTTAAGCACACAAATCTACAAGCTCTTCACCATTTCCATTTACAACACTGAACATCCCATATATACCAATTATTCCCAAAACTGCCACATTACTTACCTTTGCATTCAAATCACCCATCAATATAACCCGGTCGCGTGCATCAAAACCACTAAGACACTCATTCAGCTGCTCTCAAAACACTTGCCTCTCATGATCTTTCTTTTCATGCCCAGGTGCATATGCACCCATAATCACCCATCTCTCTCCATCAACTTTCAGTTTTACTTATATATATATATATATATATATATATATATATATATATATATATATATATATATATATATATATATATATATATATATATATATATATATATATATATATATATATATATATATATATATATATATATATATATATATGTATATATGGTAGAGTGGTAGAGGATGTGTGGATCAGGTGTTTGCTTTGAAGAATGTATGTGAGAAATACATAGAAAAGCAAATGGATTTGTATGTAGCATTTATGGATCTGGAAAAGGCATATGATAGAGTTGATAGAGATGCTCTGTGGAAGGTATTAAGAATATATGGTGTGGGAGGCAAGTTGTTAGAAGCAGTGAAAAGTTTTTATCGAGGATGTAAGGCATGTGTACGTGTAGGAAGAGAGGAAAGTGATTGGTTCTCAGTGAATGTAGGTTTGCGGCAGGGGTGTGTGATGTCTCCATGGTTGTTTAATTTCTTTATGGATGGGGTTGTTAGGGAGGTGAATGCAAGAGTTTTGGAAAGAGGGGCAAGTATGAAGTCTGTTGGGGATGAAAGAGCTTGGGAAGTGAGTCAGTTGTTGTTCGCTGATGATACAGCGCTGGTGGCTGATTCATGTGAGAAACTACAGAAGCTGGTGACTGAGTTTGGTAAAGTGTGTGAAAGAAGAAAGTTAAGAGTAAATATGAATAAGAGCAAGGTTATTAGGTACAGTTGGGTTGAGGGTCAAGTCAATTGGGAGGTGAGTTTGAATGGAGAAAAACTGGAGGAAGTGAAGTGTTTTAGATATCTGGGAGTGGATCTGTCAGCGGATGGAACCATGGAAGCGGAAGTGGATCAGAGGGTGGGGGAGGGGGCGAAAATTCTGGGAGCCTTGAAGAATGTGTGGAAGTCGAGAACATTATCTCGGAGAGCAAAAATGGGTATGTTTGAAGGAATAGTGGTTCCAACAATGTTGTATGTTTGCGAGGCGTGGACTATGGATAGAGTTGTGCGCAGGAGGATGGATGTGCTGGAAATGAGATGTTTGAGGACAATGTGTGGTGTGAGGTGGTTTGATCGAGTAAGTAACGTAAGGGTAAGAGAGATGTGTGGAAATAAAAAGAGCGTGGTTAAGAGAGCAGAAGAGGGTGTTTTGAAATGGTTTTGGTCACATGGAGAGAATGAGTGAGGAAAGATTGACCAAGAGGATATATGTGTCGGAGGTGGAGGGAACGAGGAGAAGAGGGAGACCAAATTGTAGGTGGAAAGATGGAGTGAAAAAGATTTTGTGTGATCGGGGCCTGAACATGCAGGAGGGTGAAAGGAGGGCAAGGAATAGAGTGAATTGGAGCGATGTCGTTTACCGGGGTTGACGTGCTGTCAGTGGATTGAATCAAGGCATGTGAAGTGTCTGGGGTAAACCATGGAAAGCTGTGTAGGTATGTATATTTGCGTGTGTGGACGTATGTATATACATGTGTAAAAGGGTGGGTTGGGCCATTTCTTTCTTCTGTTTCCTTGCGCTACATCGCAAACTCGGGAGACACGGACAAAGGAAAAAAAAAATATATATACATATATATATATATATATATATATATATATATATATATATATATATATATATATATATATATATATATATATATATATACATATATATATATATATATATATATATGTATATATATATATATATATATATATATATATATATATATATATATATATATATATATATATATATATATATATATACATATATATATATATATATATATATATATATTTTTCTTTTTTTTTTCCTTTGTCCCTGTCTCCCGCGTTTGCGAGGTAGCGCAAGAAAACAGACGAAAGAAATGGCCCAACCCACCCCATACACATGTATATACATACGTCCACACACGCAAATATACATACCTACACAGCTTTCCATGGTTTACCCCAGACCCTGCACATGCCCTGATTCAATCCACTGACAACACGTCAACCACGGTATACCACATCGATCCAATTCACTCTATTCCTTGCCCTCCTTTCACCCTCCTGCATGTTCAGGTCCCGATTGCACAAATCTTTTTCACTCCATCTTTCCACCTCCAATTTGCTCTCCCACTTCTCCTCGTTCCCTCCACCTCCGACACATATATCCTCTTGGTCAATCTTTCCTCACTCATTCTCTTCATGTGCCCAAACCATTTCAAAACACCCTCTTCTGCTCTCTCAACCACGCTCTTTTTATTTCCACACATATCTCTTACCCTTACGTTACTTACTCGATCAAACCACCTCACACCACACATTGTCCTCAAACATCTCATTTCCAGCACATCCATCCTCATGCGCACAACTATATCCATAGCCCACGCCTCGCAGCCATACAACATTGTTGGAACCACTATTCCTTCAAACATAGCTATTTTTGCTTTCCGAGATAATGTTCTCGACTTCCACACATTCTTCAAGGCTCCCAGGATTTTCGCCCCCTCCCCCACCCTATGATCCACTTCCGCTTCCATGGTTCCATCCGCTGCCAGACCCACTCCCAGATATCTAAAACACTTTACTTCCACCAGTTTTTCTCCATTCAAACTTACCTCCCAATTGACTTGACCCTCAACCCTACTGTACCTAATAACCTTGCTCTTATTCACAATTACTCTTAACTTTCTTCTTTCACACAC
The DNA here is from genome assembly GCF_036320965.1 of Panulirus ornatus. NCBI lineage: Eukaryota > Metazoa > Arthropoda > Malacostraca > Decapoda > Palinuridae > Panulirus > Panulirus ornatus. The sequence goes on along the minus strand of NC_092238.1, from coordinate 48,412,701 downwards.
TTTACCAAACTCAGTCACCAGCTTCTGGAGTTTCTCACATGAATCAGGCACCAGCGCTGTATCATCAGCGAACAACAACTGACTCACTTCCCAAGCTCTCTCATCCCCAACAGACTTCATACTTGCCCCTCTTTCCAAAACTCTGGCATTCACCTCCCTAACAACCACATTTATAAACAAATTAAACAACCATGGAGATATTAGACACCCCTGCCGCAAACCTACATTCACTGAGAACCAATCACTTTCCTCTCTTCCTACACGTACACATGCCTTACATCCTCGAAAAAAACTTTTCACTGATTCTAACAACTTGCCTCCCACACCAAATATTCTTAATACCTTCCACAGAGGATCTCTATGAACTCTATCATATGCCTTCTCCAGATCCATAAATGCTACATACAAATCCATTTGCTTTTCTAAGTATTTCTCACATGCATTCTTCAAAGCAAACACCTGATCCACACATCATCTACCACTTCTGAAACCACACTGCTCTTCCCCAATCTGCTTCTCTGTACATGCCTTCACCCTCTCAATCAATATCCTCCCATATAATTTACCAGGAATACTCAACAAACTTATACCTCTGTAATTTGAGCACTCACTCTTATCCCCTTTGCCTTTGTACAATGGTACTATGGAAGCATTCCGCCAATCCTCAGGCACCTCACCATGAGTCATACATACATTAAATAACCTTACCAACCAGTCAATAATACAGTCACCCCATTTTCTAATAAATTCCACTGTAATACCATCCATACCTGCTGCCTTGCCGGCTTTCATCTTCCGCAAAGCTTTTACTACCTCTTCTCTGTTTACCAAATCATTTTCCCTAACCCTCTCACTTTGCACACCACCTCGACCAAAACACCCTATATCTGCCACTCTATCATCAAACGCATTCAACAAAGCTTGAAAATACTCAATCCACCTCCTTCTCACATCACCACTACTTGTTATCACCTCCCCATTTGCGCCCTTCGCTGAATTTCCCATTTGCTCCCTTGTCTTACGCACTTTATTTACCTCCTTCCAGAACATCTTTTTATTCTCCCTAAAATTTAATGATACTCTCTCACCCGAACTGTCATTTGCCCTCTTTTTCACCTCTTGCACTTTTCTCTTCACCTCCTGTTTCTTTCTTTTATACATCTCCCACTCAATTACATTTTTTCCCTACAATAATCGTCCAAATGCCTCTCGCTTCTTTTTCATTAGCAATCTTACTTCTTCATCCCACCATTCAGTAACCTTTCTAATCAACCCACCTCCCACTCTTCTCATGCCACAAGCATCTTTTGCGCAATCCATCAATGATATATATATAGATATATGATATATAATGATATATATATAGATATATATATGTATATATTTATTTATTTATTTGCTTTTTCGCTGTCTCCTGCATTTGCGAGGTAGCGCAAGGAAAAAGACGAAAGAAATGGCCCAACCTACCCTCATACACATGTATATACATGCATGTCACCACACGCAAATTTACATATCCATTCATCTCAAAGGATATATATACATACAAAAACAGACATATACATATATACACATGCACACAAATCACACTGTCTGCCTTTATTCATTCCATCGCCACCTCGCCACACTTGGAATAACATCCCCCTCCCCCCTCATGTGTGCGAGGTGGCGCTAGGAAAAGACAACGAAGGCCACATTCGTTCAAACTCAGTCTCTAGCTGTCATGCAATAATTCCCGAAACCACAGCTCCCTTTCTACATCCAGGCCCCACAGAACTTTCCATGGTTTACCCCAGACGCTTCACATGCCCTGATTCAATACGTTGACAACTCGTCGACCGCGGTATACCACATCGATCCAACACACTCTATTCCTTGCCCGCCTTTCACCCTCCTGCATGTTCAGGCCCTGATTACTCAAAATCTTTTTCACTCCATCTTTCCACCTCCAATTTGGTCTCCCACTTCTCCTCGTTCCCTCCACCTCCAACACATATATCCTCTTGGTCAATCTTTCCTCACTCATTCTCTCCATATGCCCAAACCATTTCAAAACACCCTCTTCTGCTCTCTCAACAACGCTCTTTTTATTTCCAAACATCTCTCTTACCCTTACATTACTTACTCGATCAAACCACCTCACACCACACATTGTCCTGAAAGATCTCATTTCCAGCACATCCACCCTCCAGCGCACTACACTATCCATAGCTATGCCTCGCAACCATACAACATTGTTGGAACTATTATTCCTTCAAACATACCCATTTTGGTTTCCGAGATATGGTACTCGACTTCCAAACATTCTTCAAGGCTCCCAGGATTTTCGTCCCCTTCCCCACCCTATGATTCACTTCCGCTTCCATAGTTCCATCCGTTGCCAGATCCACTCCCAGATATCTAAAACACTTTACTTCCTCTAGTTTTTCTCCATTCATACTTACCTCCCAATTAACTTGACCCTCAACCCTACTGTACTTATTAACCTTGCTCTTATTCACATTTATTCTTAACTTTTTTCTTTCACACACTTTACCAAACTCAGTCAACAGCTTCTGTAGTTTCTCCCATGAATCAGCCACCAGCGCTATATCATCAGCGAACACCAACTGACTCACTTCCCAAGCTCTCTCATCCCCAAAAGACTGCATACTTGCCCCTCTTTCCAAAACTCTTGCATTCACCTCCCTAACAACCCTATCCATAAACAAATTAAACAAGACAGGAGACATCACACATCCCTGCCGCAAACCCACATTTACTGAGAACCAATCACTTTCCTCTCTTCCTACACGTACACATGCTTTACATCGTCGATAAAAACTTTTCACTGCTTCTAACAACTTGCCTCCCACCACATATATTCTTAATACCTTCCACAGAGCATCTCTATCAACTCTATCATATGCGTTCTCCAGATCCATAAATGCTACATACAAATCCATTTGCATTCTTCAAAGTAAACACCTGATACGCACATCTTCTACCACTTCTGAAACCATACTGCTCCTCCCCAATCTGATGCTCTGTACATGCCTTCACCCTCTCAATCAAAACCCTCCGATACAATTTACCATGAATACTCAACAAATGTATACTTCAGTAATTTGAGCACTCACTCTTATCCCCTTTGCCTTTGTACAATGGCACTATGCAAGCATTTCGCCAATCCTCAGGCACTTTACCATGAATCATACATACATTAAATAACCTTACCAACCGGTCAACAATACAGTCATCCCCTTTTTTTTATAAATTCCACTGCAATAACATCCAAACCTGCTTCCTTGCCAACTTTCATCTTCCGCAAAGATTTTACTACCTCTTCTCTGTTTACCAAATCATTCTCCCTGACCCTCTCACTTTGCACACCAACTCTACCAAAACACCATATATCTCTCTCTCTCTCATCAAAAAAATTCAACAAACCTTCAAAATACTCTCTCCATCTGCTTCTTACATCACCACAACTTGTCATCACCTCCCCATTATCCCCATTCACTAAAGTTCCCATTTGTTCCCTTGTCTTACGCACTTTATTTACCTCCTTCAAGAACATCTTTTTATTCTCCCTAAAATATATATATATATATATATATATATATATATATATATATATATATATATATATATATATATATATATATATATATATATATATATATATATATATATATATATATATATATATATATATATATATACATTTATATATATATATATATATATATATATATATATATATATATATATATATATATATATATATATATATATATATATATATACATTTATACATTTATATATATATATATATATATATATATATATATATATATATATATATATATATATATATATATATATATATATATATATATATATATATATATATATACATACATATATATATATATATATATATATATATATATATTTTTTTTTTTTTTTTTATACTTTGTCGCTGTCTCCCGCGTTTGCGAGGTAGCGCAAGGAAACAGACGAAAGAAATGGCCCAACCCACCCCCATACACATGTATATACATACGTCCACACACGCAAATATACATACCTACACAGCTTTCCATGGTTTACCACAGACACTTCACATGCCTTGATTCAATCCACTGACAGCACGTCAACCCCGGTATACCACATCGCTCCAATTCACTCTATTCCTTGCCCTCCTTTCACCCTCCTGCATGTTTAGGCCCCGATCACAGAAAATCTTTTTCACTCCATCTTTCCACCTCCAATTTGGTCTCCCTCTTCTCCACGTTCCCTCCACCTCCGACACATATATCCTCTTGGTCAATCTTTCCTCACTCATTCTCTCCATGTGCCCAAACCACTTCAAAACACCCTCTTCTGCTCTCTCAACCACGCTCTTTTTATTTCCACACATCTCTCTTACCCTTACGTTACTCACTCGATCAAACCACCTCACACCACACATTGTCCTCAAACATCTCATTTCCAGTACATCCATCCTCCTGCGCACAACTCTATCCATAGCCCACGCCTCGCAACCATACAACATTGTTGGAACCACTATTCCTTCAAACATACCCATTTTTGCTTTCCGAGATAATGTTCTCGACTTCCACACATTCTTCAAGGCCCCCAGAATTTTCGCCCCCTCCCCCACCCTATGATCCACTTCCGCTTCCATGGTTCCATCCGATGCCAGATCCACTCCCAGATATCTAAAACACTTCACTTCCTCCAGTTTTTCTCCATTCAAACTCACCTCCCAATTGACTTGACCCTCAACCCTACTGTACCTAATAACCTTGCTCTTATTCACATTTACTCTTAACTTTCTTCTTCCACACACTTTACCAAACTCAGTCACCAGCTTCTGCAGTTTCTCACATGAATCAGCCACCAGCGCTGTATCATCAGCGAACAACAACTGACTCACTTCCCAAGCTCTCTCATCCCTAACAGACTTCATACTTGCCCCTCTTTCCAAAACTCTTGCATTTTCCTCCCTAACAACCCCATCCATAAACAAATTAAACAACCATGGAGACATCACACACCCCTCCCGCAAACCTACATTCACTGAGAACGAATCACTTTCCTCTCTTCCTACACGTACACATGCCTTACATCCTCGATAAAAACTTATCACTGCTTCTAACAACTTTCCTCCCACACCATATATTCTTAATACCTTACACAGAGCATCTCTATCAACTCTATCATATGCCTTCTCCAGATCCATAAATGCTACATACAAATCCATTTGCTTTTCTAAGTATTTCTCACATACATTCTTCAAAGCAAACACCTGATCCACACATCCTCTACCACTTCTGAAACCACACTGCTCTTCCCCAATCTGATGCTCTGTACATGCCTTCACCCTCTCAATCAATACCCTCCCATATAACTTACCAGGAATACTCAACAAACTTATACCTCTGTAATTTGAGCACTCACTCTTATCCCCTTTGACTTTGTGCAATGGCACTGTGCACGCATTCCGCCAATCCTCAGGCACCTCACCATGAGTCATACATACATTAAATAACCTTACCAACAAGTCAACAATACAGTCACCCCCTTTTTTAATAAATTCCATTGCAATACCATTCAAACCTGCTGCCTTGCCGGCTTTCATCTTCCGCAAAGCTTTCACTACCTCTTCTCTCTTTACCAAATAATTTTCCCTAACCCTCTCACTTTGCACACCACCTCGACCAAAACACCCTATATCTGCCACTCTATCATCAAACACATTCAACAAACCTTCAAAATACTCACTCCATCTCCTTCTCACATCACCACTACTTGTTATCACCTCCCCATTTCCGCCCTTCACTAAAGTTCCCATTTGCTCCCTTGTCTTACACACTTTATTTACCTCCTTCCAGAACATCTTTTTATTCTCCCTAAAATTTAATGATACTCTCTCACCCCAACTCTCATTTGCCCTTTTTTTTCACCTCTTGCACCTTTCTCTTGACCTCCTGTCTCTTTCTTTTATACATCTCCCACTCCATTGCATTTTTTCCCTGCAAAAATGGTCCAAATGCCTCTCTCTTCTCTTTCACTAATACTCTTACTTCTTCATCCCACCACTCACTACCCTTTCTAATCAACCCACCTCCCACTCTTCTCATGCCACAAGCATCTTTTACGCAATCCATCACTGATTCCCTAAATACCTCCCATTCCTCCCCCACTCCTCTTGCTTCCATTGTTCTCACCTTTTTCCATTCTGTACTCAGTCTCTCCTGGTACTTCCTCACACAGGTCTCCTTCTCAAGCTCACTTACTCTCGCCACCCTCTTCACCCCAACATTCACTCTTCTTTTCTATATATATATATATATATGTATATATATATATATATATATATAAATATATATATATATATATATATATATATATATATATATATATATATATATATATATATATATATATATATATATATATATATATATATATATATATATATATATATATATATATATATATTTATATTTTTTTTTTTTTTTTTTTTTTGCTTTGTCGCTGTCTCCCGCGTTTGCGAGGTAGCGCAAGGAAACAGACGAAAGAAATGGCCCAACCCACCCCCATACACATGTATATACATACGTCCACACACGCAAATATACCTACCTACACAGCTTTCCATGGTTTACCCCAGACGCTTCACATGCCTTGATTCAATCCACTGACAGCACGTCAACCCCGGTATACCACATCGCTCCAATTCACTCTATTCCTTGCTCTCCTTTCACCCCCCTGCATGTTCAGGCCCAGATCACACAAAATCTTTTTCACTGTATCTTTCCACCTCCAATTTGGTCTCCCTCTTCTCCTCGTTCCCTCCACCTCCGACACATATATCTTCTTGGTCAATCTTTCCTCACTCATTCTCTCCATGTGACCAAACCATTCTAAAACACCCTCTTCTGCTCTCTCAACCACGCTCTTTTTATTTCCACACATCTCTTTTACCCTTACGTTACTTACTCGATCAAACCACCTCACACCACACATTGTCCTCAAACATCTCATTTCCAGCACATCCATCCTCCTGCGCACAACTCTATCCATAGTCCACGGCTCGCAACCATACAACATTGTTGGAACCACTATTCCTTCAAACATACCCATTTTTGCTCTCCGAGATAATGTTCTCGACTTCCACACATTCTTCAAGGCTCCCAGAATATATATATATATATATATATATATATATATATATATATATATATATATATATATATATATATATATATATATATATATATATATATATATATATATATATATATATATATATAAGGGGATAAGAGTGAGGTATAAGTTTGTTGAGTATTCATGGTAAATTATATGGGAGGGTATTGATTGAGAGGGTGATGGCATGTACAGAGCATCAGATTGGGGAAGAGCAGTGTGGTTTCAGTAGTGGTAGAGGATGTGTGGATCAGGTGTTTGCTTTGAAGAATGTATGTGAGAAATACTTAGAAAAGCAAATTGGTATGTAGCATTTGTATGTAGCATTTGTATGTAGATTTGTATGTAGCATTTATGGATCTGGAGAAGGCATATGATATAGTTGATAGAGATGCTCTGTGGAAGGTATTAAGAATATATGGTGTGGGAGGCAAGTTGTTATAAGCAGTGAAAAGTTTTTATCGAGGATGTAAAGCATGTGTACGTGTAGGAAGAGAGGAAAGTGATTGGTTCTCTGTACATATAGGTTTGCGGCAGGGGTGTGTGATGTCTCCATGGTTGTTTAATTTCTTTATGGATGGGGTTGTTAGGGAGGTGAATGCAAGAGTTTTGGAAAGAGGGGCCAGTATGAAGTCTGTTGTGGATGAGAGAGCTTGGGAAGTGAGTCAGCTGTTGTTCGTTGATGATACAGCGCTGGTGGCTGATTCATGTGAGAAACTGCAGAAGCTGGTGACTGAGTTTGGTAAAGTGTGTGAAAGAAGGAAGTTAAGAGTAGATATGAATAAGAGCAAGGTTAGTAGGTACAGTAGGGTTGAGGGTCGAGTCAATTGGGAGGTAAGTATGAATGGAGAAAAACTGGAGGAAGTAAAGTGTTTTAGATATCTGGGAGTGGATCTGGCAACGGATGGAACCATGGAAGCGGAAGTGAATCATAGGGTGGGAAGGAGACCTGTGTGAGGAAGTACCAGGAGAGACTGAGTACAGAATGGAAAAAGGTGAGAATAATGGAAGTAAGGGGAGTGGTGGAGGAATGGGATGTATTTAGGGAATCAGTGATGGATTGCGCAAAAGATGCTTGTGGCATGAGAAGAGTGGGAGGTGGGTTGATTAGAAAGTGTAGTGAGTGGTGGGATGAAGAAGTAAGAGTATTAGTGAAAGAGAAGAGAGAGGCATTTGGACGATTTTTGCAGGGAAAAAATGCAATTGAATGGGAGATGTATAAAAGAAAGAGACAGGAGGTCAAGAGAAAGGTGCAAGAGGTGAAAAAAAGGGCAAATTAGAGTTGGGGTGAGAGAGTATCATTAAATTTTAGGGAGAATTAAAAGATGTTCTGGAAGGAGGTAAATAAAGTGCGTAAGACAAGGGAGCAAATGGGAACTTCAGTGAAGGGCGCAAATGGGGAGGTGATAACAAGTAGTGGTGATGTGAGAAGGAGATGGAGTGAGTATTTTGAAGGTTTGTTGAATGTGTTTGATGATAGAGTGGCAGATATAGGGTGTTTTGGTCGAGGTGGTGTGCAAAGTGAGAGGGTTAGGGAAAATGATTTGGTAAACAGAGAAGAGGTAGTGAAAGCTTTGCGGAAGATGAAAGCCGGTAAGGCAGCAGGTTTGGAAGGTATTGCAGTGGAATTTATTACAAAAGGGGGTGACTGTATTGTTGAGTGGTTGGTAAGGTTATTTAATGTATGTATGACTCATGGTGAGGTGCCTGAGGATTGGCGGAATGCGTGCATAGTGCCATTGTACAAAGTCAAAGGGGATAAGAGTGAGTGCTCAAATTACAGAGGTATAAGTTTGTTGAGTATTCCTGGTAAATTATATGGGAGGGTGTTGATTGAGAGGGTGAAGGCATGTACAGAGCATCAGATTGGGGAAGAGCAGTGTGGTTTCATAAGTGGTAGAGGATGTGTGGATCAGGTGTTTGCTTTGAAGAATGTATGTGAGAAATACTTAGAAAAGCAAATGGATTTGTATGTAGCATTTATGGATCTGGAGAAGGCATATGATAGAGTTGATAGAGATGTTCTGTGGAAGGTATTAAGAATATATGGTGTGGGAGGAAAGTTGTTAGAAGCAGTGAAAAGTTTTTATCGAGGATGTAAGGCATGTGTACGTGTAGGAAGAGAGGAAAGTGATTGGTTCTCAGTGAATGTAGGTTTGCGGCAGGGGTGTGTGATGTCTCCATGGTTGTTTAATTTCTTTATGGATGGGGTTGTTAGGGAGGTAAATGCAAGAGTTTTGGAACGAGGGGCAAGTATGAAGTCTGTTGGGGATGAGAGAGCTTGGGAAGTGAGTCAGTTGTTGTTCGCTGATGATACAGCGCTGGTGGCTGATTCATGTGAGAAACTGCAGAAGCTGGTGACTGAGTTTGGTAAAGTGTGTGGAAGAAGAAAGTTAAGAGTAAATGTGAATAAGAGCAAGGTTATTAGGTACAGTAGGGTTGAGGGTCAAGTCAATTGGGAGGTGAGTTTGAATGGAGAAAAACTGGAGGAAGTGAAGTGTTTTAGATATCTGGGAGTGGATCTGGCAGCGGATGGAACCATGGAAGCGGAAGTGGATCATAGGGTGGGGGTGGGGGCGAAAATTCTGGGGGCCTTGAAGAATGTGTGGAAGTCGAGAACATTATCTCGGAAAGCAAAAATTGGTATGTTTGAAGGAATAGTGGTTCCAACAATGTTGTATGGTTGCGAGGCGTGGGCTATGGATAGAGTTGTGCGCAGGAGGATGGATGTGCTGGAAATGAGATGTTTGAGGACAATGTGTTGTGTGAGGTGGTGTGAGGTGGTTTGATATATATATATATATATATATATATATATATATATATATATATATATATATATATATATATATATATATATATATATATATATATATATATATATATATACGGATATTCATACCTGCTTACCTTCATCTATTTCCGTCCATTTCCCTCCCACTGCCAAAAATGCCATTTTCATTGGAAATGAAATGTCTGCGAATAATATGTGGTGTGACGCGGTTTAGTCGAGTAAGTAATAAAGCGGTAAGAAAGATGTCTGAAAATTAAAAAGAGTGTGGTTGAGAGCGCAGAAGAGGATGTGTTGGAATTATTCTGACAAATGGAGGGAATGAGTGAGGAATTGTTAAGAAACAGAATATATGTGTCAGAAGTGGAGAGAACAAAGAGTAGGGAGACACCAAAGTGGAGATGGAAGGTTAAGTGAAAATGATTTTGAACGAATGGGGCTTCAACAGATAGGAAGGCGTGAGGCGCACAAGGAATAGAGCGAACTGGAACCATATTGTATACCGGGTTCGACATGATGTCAACGGACTAAACCAGTGTTTGTGAAACGTATAGGGTAAAGTATTGAATGGTCTGAGGGTCCTGGATGTGGATGGGAAGCTTTGGTTTTGCTGTACTACACATGACAGCTAAAGAATGAGTGTGAACGAATGTGGCCTTTTTTTGTTTGTATTGCTGTCGCTACCTCGCTAATCAGGCAAGCAATGCTGTTTCCTGAGGGGTGAAGTAGCGCCAGGATAGGAGGAAGGCAAGCAAGTATGAATATGTACATGTGTATATATGTATATGTCTGTATATGTGTATGTATAAGTATATACGAGTGTGTGTATGGGCGTTTATTTTATTCATTATATTTTGTCGCTTTCTCCCGCGTTAGCGAAGTAGCGCAAGAAAACAGACACAGCCACACACACATGTATGTACATACACGTCCACGCACTCACATATATATGCCTATACATCTCAGCATATATATAGATATACACACAAAGACATATACATATATACATGTGTACATAATTCACACTGTCTGCCCTTATTCATTCCCGTCGCCCTCCCGCCACAGATGAATTGACAAAGCCCTCGCCCCGCATGTGCGCGAGATAACGCTAGGAAAAGACAACAAAGGCAACATTCGTTCACACTCAGTCTTTAGCTGTCATGTAATAATGCACCGAAACCACAGCTCCCTTTCCACATCCAGGCCCCACAGAACTTCCCATGGTTTACCCCAGACGCTTCACATGGCCTGTTTCAATCCATTGACAGGACAGCGACCCCGGTATACCACATAGTTCCAATTGACTCTATTATTCCTTGCACGCCTTTCACCCTACTGCATGTTCAGGCTCCAATCACTCAAAATATTTTTCACTACATCTTTCCACCAACAATCTAGTCTCCCACTTCTCGCTCCCTCCTCCTCTGACACATATATCCTCGTTGTCAATATTTTCTTACTCATTCTCTCCATGTAACCAAACCATTTCAAAAACACCTCTTCTGCTCTCTCAAACACACTCTTTTTATTACCACACATCTCTCTTACCCTTTCATTACTTACTCGATCAAACCACCTCACACCACATTTTGTCCTCAAACATCTCATTTCCAGCACATCCACCATCCTGAGAACAACTCTATGTATAGCACACGCCTCACAACCATAAAACATTGTTGGAACCACTATTCCTTCAAACATACCCATTTTTGCTTTCCAAAATAACGTTCTCGACTTCCACACATTTTTCAACGCTCCTAGAACTTTCGTTCCCTCCCCCACCCTATGATTCACTTCCGCTTCCATGGTTGCATCCGCTGCCAAATCCACTCTCAGATATCTAAAACATTTCACTTCCTCCAGTTTTTTCCATTCAAACTTACCTCCCAACTAAATTCTGCCTCAACCCTACTGTACCTAATAACCTTACACTTATTCACATTTACTCTCAGCTTTCTTCTTTCACACACTTTACCAAACTCTGTTACCAGCTTCTTCATTTTTTCGCCCGAATCAGCCACCAGTGCTGTCTCATCAGCGAACAACACTGACTCACTTCCCAAGGTCTCTCATCCACAACAGACTGCATACTTGCCCATCTTTCCAAAACTCTTGCATTCACCTCCCTAACAACTCCACCCATAAACAAATTAAACAACCATGGAGACGTCACGCACCCCTGCCGCAAACCTACATTCACTGAGAATCAATCACTTTCCTCTCTTCCTACACGTACATATGCCTTACATCCTCGATAAAAACTTTTCACTGCTTCTAACAACTTTCCTCCCATACCATATATTCTTAATACTTCCACAGAGCATCTCTATCAACTCTATCATATGACTTCTCCAGATCCATAAATGCTACATAAAGATCTATTTGCTTTTCTATGTATTTCTCACATACATTTTTCAAAGGAAACACCTGATACACACATCCTCTAACACTTCTGAAACCACACTGCTCTTCCCCAATCTGATTCTCTGTACGTGCCTTCACCCTCACAATCAATACCCTCCCATATAATATCCCAGGAATACTCAACAAACTAATACCTCTCTTAGTTGAGCACTCACTCTTATCCCCGTTGCCTTTGTAGAATGGCACTATGCAAGCATTCCGCCAATCCTCAGGCACCTCACCATGAATCATACATATATTGAATAATCTTACCAACCAGTCAACAACACAGTCACCCCCGTTTTAATGAATTCTATTGCAAAACCATCCAAACCCGCTGCCTTGCCGGCTTTCATCTTCCGCAAAGCTTTTACTACCTCTTCTCTGTTTACCAAATGATTCTCCCTAGCCCTCTCACTTCGCACACCACCTCGACCAAACTCCCTATATCTGCCTCTCTATCATCAAACACATTCAACAAACCTTCAACATACCCACTCCATCTCCTTCTTATATCACCACTACTTGTTATCACCTCCCCATTAGCCCCCTTCACTGATATTCCCATTTGTTCTCTTGGCTTACGCACTTTGTTTACCTCCTTCCAAGACTTCTTTTTATTCTCCCTAATATTTAATGATACTCTCTCACCCCATCTCTCAGTTGCCCTCTTTTACGCTTCTTGCACCTTTCTCTTGACCTCCTTCCTCTTTCTTTTATACATCTCCCTTTCATTTGCATTATTTCCCTGCAAAAATCGTCCAAATGCCTCTCTCTTCTCTTTCACTAATAATCTTACTTCTTCATCCCACCACTCACTACCCTTTCTAATCTGCCCACCTCCCGTGCTTCTCATGTCACAAGTATTTTTTGTGCAAGCCATCACTTCTTCCCTAAATACATCCCATTCCTCCTCCACTCCCACTATATCCTTTGTTCTCACCTTTTTCCATTCTGTGTTCAGTCTCTCCTGGTATATATGTATTTGTGTGTGTGTGTGTTTGTGTGTGTTTGTATATGGGTGGGAGGACCATCTTTGTTTACTAGCGGTAATTCGCTAAAGCGGGTAGCCATGATCAAGTATAATTATATAAAAGAAACAATAATATTAGCATATATCAAACGATAATGGGATGGCCTTCATTAGGGCCTCAGATGACCGTGCTGTCTCAGCTAACGTAAAGAATGTCTTAAATATTAGGCTTCATCATCACTTATCACTCTCCCTTATTGAATGATTCATTTAATCAATCATCATAACGTAGTGGTATGTGATAATATCTTCCCATGCAGTAATCTGTTTGGCTATGCTGCAGTAACATATCAACATTGATTAACCGGTGCCTTCTGCTTTGAGAGAGGAGGAAATAAATATTTTATCATTCTTCTACAGCAGGAATGATATAGACGTGATAACTTGAGAGGCTGCAGCTCAAGTTTATCAATTGAATTTATAACAAAAAGTGAAAGGGTGCTCGTGGATGTTGATAGTATGCTTGACATATTCATGTTCATTCTACCTTATCACTTCCTATAGAAAATCGAATAGTCGGGCATTTCAACCCTGCTAGGTAATAATTTTTTTCTCTCTTTTCTCTCTGTTTTCCTTCCAGCGTGTTGCCGGAGGGAGTGGGGTTTAGGGAAAGAGCCTTTACTTTGCTAATACTTTCTTCTATTGCTTTCAAGGAGATTGCATTATCTCGCTGGGGCCTTGGGGAGTGTGTGATCTGTGGATCTACCCTCCCCAAGATCCTTCCATTCACATTCATCACCTCCCCACTTGTATAAGGTTAAACAGTAATGATGACTTCATGCAACCCTACCGCAAATCTACCTCACCTAAAACCAGTCATTTTCTTCTTTACATACTCGCCCTCACGTCTTACTCTGTTGATGAATGACTAGTCTTTACTCCTCTAGGTAGCCCTCCTTCCACACCATGTATTCGCAGAACCTTCCACAAAGCATTTTGATAATTCGTCTCCTACCCTTTCTCGAAATCCATATATGCCACATATTATCATTTCTCAAAAAAAGAACATTTAACGATAGACCATGCAGGCAGCTGACAAAAAAGCAGTATCTTCTTGCACATATAGAAAATCACCCTGATGGAAAGCAACAAGAAGCATATCAAAGGTACCATCTCGAAATGGGTTGAAGTCACCTGTGGATTGCCAATCCTGGGACCATTGCTCTTTTTGATCTCTGTAAATGACGTACTAGAATTATCTAACTCTTATGTAAATATGTTAGGGATGATTGGCATTAGGGAAATTTAAGAGTGAGGACGATTGTATCAACTTACAAAGGGACCTTGACACATTCCAAAGTTGGTCTGATGCATAGATGAAGAATTTCCACCAGAATAAATGAATTGTAGGTCTGGTATGTGATTAATGAAATTTAACCCAACCAAATATAAAGTAAATAAGCTACTATACAGTGAATGTCTTCGAAAACTCAGCCATCTAACGGAAATTAGATGCGGGAATCTATCCATGAAGGGACTGGAGAGTCGACATTGTACCAACTTATCACCAGATCACCTTTTTTGGAAGACTGTAAAAGAGACAATTACCTATTGGCATATATTAGAACTACGAGGGACATTAAGACAAACATAGCATATGCTCCTAAAGTTTGGTTATGGCCACGTAAGAAGCACAAAGTGTTAATACAGAAGGTCCAAATAGAACAACAAAGATGGTATCAGAATTAAGAGAGATAAATTACAGTGAGAGAACTGAGGCCATAAATGTGTCCACCATGTAAGAGAGGAGAAAAAGGGTAACTTGATCAAAAGTCTTTAAAGTTGCAAGCCAGTTTAGTGATGTCATCAGTGAATAGTTCTCCGAAAACTGTAAAGGTAAAACCACCAGAATTCAAAACATGAAATTAAGAGAGAAACCTTTTAGAAAAGGTGTCAAGAAGTAACTATATGGCAATGTGTAGGACTTATGGATGAATAGAATACACTAAGTAAGACAATTTTGAAAGCCAATATGATAAGACAGAGAAAATAGTATAAGAGATGGGAACTCGAAAGTGCAGCGCTCCATTCCACTCAGTAGAATCTTAAGCTCATTCAAAATTAGTTAACTAGTAGCTATCATGACCTAGTTCTGTAATAATTGTAGTACCTTGACTGCATTTTCATCAGAGAGGCTACCTAAATCGAATAAACCAGTTTGTTTATTCATCTATTTATCAATCTATCTATCTATTCATTTCAAAGCACACATTGCAATGCAAATAAGGAAAATCATGCAAAGAGATACACGTAATAAGCTCATCATCACACAAAGTTTCACAAGCAATCATATAATAAACTCCCGCTTCTGTATATATTGATAGCACTGAGTATTTTTTTCAGATTCATGTTTAATCAACTTGATAAATCGCCTAATTATATGCAAGATTAATCATGAATTACAGATGATCTGAAATCACAGATGAATCTACGCATGAAATATATTAATTAGCCATCTGTTTCCTGAAATCATGTGTTTGTTTATCAGCTCCAATGACGCGTGGGAGTGGAGGCGTATAATTCAGACTTGTTACAAAAAAAAAAAACCTGAATTAGAGTCAAAGAATTTAGGAGAGTTTAATCTGAAAGGTAAGAATGTTGTAGTAATTTGTTACGTGGACAGAGAAGTCGAGTATATACTAATACAGGAGGAGAGCAAAGGATATGGTTTCTGATCCTTCATTCCGAGTCAAGTTCTCCAAGGTTTTCCTCTTCCTGCAAGATCTAGTACTCAAAAAAATGGCTTAAAGCATACAAATTGGTACATCATCAGGATATCTAATGAAGGAGACAATGAGCCCGTGAAGCTGGGTAAGTAAAAAGGGTCTCATAAATTGTGTCAACATTTAATTGCAGTGTTCAGATGGAGTTCAGACGAAGGATATGAATGGTAAGGTGCGAGGATATCATCGAACCGAGATATGATTTGAAATAATGAAATAACCATTAACCTTTTGTTAATGAAATTACCTGAA
Organism: Panulirus ornatus; assembly: GCF_036320965.1. Lineage (NCBI taxonomy): Eukaryota > Metazoa > Arthropoda > Malacostraca > Decapoda > Palinuridae > Panulirus > Panulirus ornatus. The sequence continues at coordinate 48,396,299 of NC_092238.1, read as the reverse complement.
CATTTGGTACTCTTAATTATTGTTGTTCTAGTGTTATGTAATCCAAAAGAGAGAGAGATATAAGCAGCAATATATATATATATATTTTTTTTTTATTTCTTTTTGCTTTGTCGCTGTCTCCCGCGTTTGAGTGGTAGCGCAAGGAAACAGACGAAAGAAATGGCCCAACCCACCCCCATACACATGTATATACATACGTCCACACACGCAAATATACATACCTACACAGCTTTCCATGGTTTACCCCAGACGCTGCATATGCCCTGATTCAATCCACTAACAGCGCGTCAACCCCGGTATACCACATCGATCTAATTCACTCTATTCCTTGCCCTCCTTTCACCCTCCTGCATGTTCAGGCCCCGATCACACAAAATATTTTTCACTCCATCTCTCCACCTCCAATTTGGTCTCCCACTTCTCCTCGTTCCCTCCATCTCCGACATATATATCCTCTTGGTCAATCTTTCCTCACTCATTCTCTCCATGTGCCCAAACCATTTCAAAAAACCCTCTTCTGCTCTCTCAACCACGCTCTATTTATTTCCACACATCTCTCTTACCCTTACGTTACTTACTCGATCAAACCACCTCACACCACACATTGTCCTCAAACATCTCATTTCCAGCACATCCATCCTCCTGCGCACAACTCTATCCATAGCCCACGCCTCGCAACCATACAACATTGTTGGAACCACTATTCCTTCAAACATACCCATTTTTGCTTTCCGAGAAAATGTTCTCGACTTCCACACATTCTTCAAGGCTCCCAGGATTTTCGCCCCCTCCCCCACCCTATTATCCACTTCCGCTTCCATGGTTCCATCCGCTGCCAGATCCACTCCCAGATATCTAAAACACTTTACTTCCTCCAGTTTTTCTCCATTCAAACTTACCTCCCAATTGACTTGACCCTCAACCCTACTGAACCTAATAACCTTGCTCTTATTCACATTTACTCTTAACTTTCTTCTTTCACACACTTTACCAAACTCAGTCACCAGCTTCTGCAGTTTCTCACATGAATCAGCCACCAGCGCTGTATCATCAGCGAACAACAACTGACTCACTTCCCAAGCTCTCTCATCCCCAACAGACTTCATACTTGCCCCTCTTTCCAAAACTCTTGCATTTACCTCCCTAACAACCCCTATCCATAAACAAATTAAACAACCATGGAGACATCACACACCCCTACCGCAAACCTATATTCACTGAGAACCAATTACTTTCCTCTCTTCCTACACGTACACTTGCCATACATCCTCGTTAAAACTTCTCACTGCTTCTAACAACTTGCCTCCCACACCATATATTCTCAATACCTTCCACAGAGCATCTTTATCAACTCTATCATATGCCTTCTCCAGATCCATAAATGCTACATACAAATACATTTGCTTTTCTAAGTATTTCTCACATACATTCTTCAAAGCAAACACCTGATCCACACATCCTCTACCACTTCTGAAACCACACTGCTCTTCCCCAATCTGATGCTCTGTACATGCCTTCACCCTCTCAATCAATACCCTCCCATATAATTTACCAGGAATACTCAACAAACTTATACCTCTGTAATTTGAGCACTCACACTTATCCTCCTTGCCTTTGTACAATGGCACTATGCACGCATTCCGCCAATCATCAGGCACCTCACCATGAGTCATACTTACATTAAATAACCTTACCAACCAGTCAATAATACAGTCACCCCCTTTTTTTAATAAATTCCACTGCAATACCATCCAAACCTGCTGTCTTGTCGGCTTTCATCTTCCGCAAAGCTTTTACTACCTCTTCTCTGTTTACCAAATCATTTTCCCTAACCCTGTCACTTTGCACACCACCTCGACCAAGACACCCTATACCTGCCAATCTATCATCAAACACATTCAACAAACCTTCAAAATACTCACTCCATCTACTTCTCACATCCCCACTACTTGTTATCACCTCCCCATTTGCGCCCTTCACTGAAGTTCCCATTTGCTCCCTTGTCTTACGCACTTTATTTACCTCCTTCCAGAACATCTTTTTATTCTCCCTAAAATTTAATGATACTCTCTCACCCCAACTCTCATTTGCCCTCTTTT
>NC_092238.1:48351175-48394100 GCF_036320965.1 Panulirus ornatus | reverse complement strand
TATATATATATATATATATATATATATTATATATATATATATATATATATATATATATATATATATATATATATATATATATATATATATATATATATATATATATATATATATATATATATATATATATATATATATATATATATATATATATATATATATATATATATATATATATATATATATATATATATATATATATATATATATATATATATATATATATATATATATATATATATATATATATATATATATATATATATATATATATATATATATATATATATATATATATATATATATATATATATATATATATATATATTTATATATATATATATATATATATATATATATATATATATATATATATATATATATATATATATATATATATATATATATATATATATATATATATATATATATATATATATATATATATATATATATATATATATATATATATATATATATATATATATATAAATATATATATATATATATATATATATATATATATATATATATATATATATATATATATATATATATATCTTCCATTGTTCTCACCTTTTTACATTCTGTACTCAGTCTCTCCTGGTACTTCCTCACACAAGTCTCCTTCCCAAGCTCACTTACTCTCACCACCCTCTTCACCCCAACATTCACTCTTTTTTTCTGAAAACCTATACAATCTTCACCATAGCCTCCACAAGATAATGATCAGACATCCCTCTAGTTGCACTTCTCGGCATATTAACATCCAAAAGTCTCTCTTTCGCGCGCCTGTCAATTAACACGTAATCCAATAACGCTCTCCGGACATCTCTCTTACTTACATACGTATACTTATGTATATCTCGCTTTTAAAACCAGGTATTCCCAATCACCAGTCCTTTATAAGCACATAAATCTACAAGCTCTTCGTCATTTCCATTTACAACACTGATCACCCCATGTATACCAATTATTCCCTCAACTGCCACATTACTCACCTTTGCATTCAAATCACCCATCAATATAACCCGGTCTCGTGCATCAAAACAACTAACACAGTAATTCAGCTGCTCTCAAAACACTTGCCTCTCATGATCTTTCTTCTCATGCCCAGGTGCATATGCACCAATAATCACCCTCTCTCTCCATCAACTTTCAGTTTTACCCATATTAATCGAGAATTTACTTTCTTACATTCTATCACATACTCCCACAACTCCTGTTTCAGGAGTACTGCTACTCCTTCCCTTGCTCTTGTCCTTTCAGTAACCCCTGACTTTACTCCCAAGACATTCCCAAACCACTCTTCGCCTCTACTCTTGAGCTTCGTTTCACTCAGAGCCAGAACATCCAGGTTCCTTTCCTCAAACATACTACATATCTCTCCTATTTTAACACCTTGGTTACATCCACACACATTTAGACACCCCAGTGTGAGCCTTCGAGGAGGATGATCACTCCCCGCGTGACTCCTTCTGTTTCCCATTTTAGAAGGAGGAATGGGATGTATTTAGGGAATCAGTGATGGATTGCGCAAAAGATGCTTGTGGCATGAGAAGAGTGGAGGTGGGTTGATTAGAAAAGGTAGTGAGTGCTGGGATGGAGAAGTAAGATTATTAGTGAAAGAGAAGAGAGAGGCATTTGGACGATTTTTGCAGGGAAAAAATGCAATTGAGTGGGAGATGTAAAAAAGAAAGAGACAGGAGGTCAAGAGAAAGATGCAAGAGGTGAATAAGAGGGCAAATGAGAGATAGGTGAGAGAGTATCATTAAATTTTAAGGAGAATAAAAATATGTTCTGGAAGGAGGTAAATAAAGTGCGTAAGACAAGGGAGCAAATGGGAACGCAAAAAACGGCGCAAATGGGGAGGTGATAACAAGTAGTGGTGATGTGAGGAGGAGATGGAGTGAGTATTTTGAAGGTTTTTTTCAATGTGTTTGATGATAGAGTGGCAGATGTGGGGTGTCTTGGTCGAGGTGGTGTGCAAAGTGAGAGGGTTAGGGAAAATGATTTGGTAAACAGAGAAGTGGTAGTAAAAGCTTTGCGGAAGATGAAAGCCGGCAAGGCAGCAGGTTTGGATGGTATTACAGTGGAATTTATTAAAAAAGGTGGTGACTGTATTATTGACTGGTTGGTAAGGTTATTTAATGTATGCAAACTCATGGTGAGGCGCCTGAGGATTGGCGGAATGCGTGCATAGTGCCATTGTACAAAGGCAAAGGGGATAAGAGTGAGTGCTCAAATTACAGAGGTATAAGTTTGTTGAGTATTCCTGGTAAATTATATAGGAGGGTATTGATTGAGAGGGTGAAAGCATGTACAGAGCATCAGATTGGGGAAGAGCAGTGTGGTTTCAGAAGTGGTAGAGGATGTGTGGATCAGGTGTTTGCTTTGAAGAATGTATGTGAGAAATACTTAGAAAAGCAAATGGATTTGTATGTAGCATTTATGGATCTGGAGAAGGCATATGATAGAGTTGATGGAGATGCTCTGTGAAAGGTATTAAGAATATATGGTGTGGGAGGCAAGTTGTTAGAAGCAGTGAAAAGTTTTTATCGAGGATGTAAGGCATGTGTACGTGTAGGAAGAGAGGAAAGTGATTGGTTCTCAGTGAATGTAGGTTTGCGGCAGGGGTGTGTGATGTCTCCATGGTTGTTTAATTTGTTTATGGATGGGGTTGCTAGGGAGGTGAATACAAGAGTTTTGGAAAGAGGGGCAATTATGAAGTCTGTTGGGGATGAGAGAGCTTGGGAAGTGAGTCAGTTGTTGTTCGCTGATGATACACCGCTGGTGGCTGATTCATGTGAGAAACTGCAGAAGCTGGTGACTGAGTTTGGTAAAGTGTGTGAAAGAAGAAAGTTAGGAGTAAATGTGAATAAGAGCAAGTTTATTAGGTACAGTAGGGTTGAGGGTCAAGTCAAATGGGAGGTAAGTTTGAATGTAGAAAAACTGGAGGAAGTAAAGTCTTTTAGATATCTGGGAGTGGATCTGGAAGCGGATGGAACCATGGAAGCGGAATTGGATCATGGGGTGGGGGAGGGGGCGTTAATTCTGGGAGCCTTGAAGAATGTGTGGAAGTCGAGAACATTATCTCGGAAAGCAAAAATGGGTATGTTTGAAGGAATAGTGGTTCCAACGATGTTATATGGTTTCGAGGCATGGGCTATGGATAGAGCTGTGCGCAGGAGGATGGATGTGCCTGAAATGAGATGTTTAAGGACAATGTGTGGTGTGAGGTGGTTTGATCGAGTAAGTAACGTAAGGGTAAGAAAGATGTGTGGAAATAAAAAGAGCGTGGTTGAGAGAGCAGAAGAGGGTGTTTTGAAATGGTTTGGGCACATGGAGATAATGAGTGAGGAAAGATTGACCAAGAGGATATATGTGTCGGAGGTGGAGGGAACGATTAGAAGTGGGAGACCAAATTGGAGGTGGAAAGATGGAGTGAAAAAGATTTTGTGTGATCGGGGCCTGAACATGCAGGAGGGTGAAAGGAGGGCAAGGAATAGAGTGAATCGGATCGATGTGGTATACCGGGGTTGACGTGCTGTCAGTGGATTGAATCAGGGCTTGTGAAGCGTCTGGGGTAAACCATGGAAAGCTGTGTAGGTATGTATATTTGCGTGTGTGGACGTATGTATATAAATGTGTATGGGGGTGGGTTGGGCCATTTCTTTCGTCGGTTTCCTTGCGCTACCTCGCAAACGGGGGAGACAGCGACAAAGCAAAAAAAAAAGAAAAAAAAAAAAATATATATATATATATATATATATATATATATATATATATATATATATATATATATATATATATATATATATATATATATATATATATATCTATATATATATATATATATATATATATATATATATATATATATATATATATATATATATATATATATATATATATATATATATATATATATATATATGTATATCAGGAATTAGCAAGCAAGTGTGAAGTATTTGATTGCTTAAGTCATGATACATTAGGATACTAGTGTTTCCTTCTTCTTTTTTAAGCATTTGTGCACCTTGTCTTTGTCTTCAGGCTGATGTCGTGAAAGTCTAGAGGAGCTTCATCTACTTTTACTTTTTGTTAATTTTAAGATGTTCTCACATTTCATGGGTTCAGAGGTCAGTAATTTTATGTTTTGAGTTTGAAATAAGTTTTCTGCATATATATGAGCCTCATCTAAAGCCTTGTTTGAACTGATTTATCCTTTAAGAAAGTTCTTTGGATGTGTCATAATCACTTCATTTACTGAATATGAACCTGGATGCATAATGTTATGATCTTCCTCTTGTCTTCATCATCCGTTCTGCATGATAAGGGTAAACATTTTTAATGATTTTCATAATTATACTCGGGTTCTGTTTCTTGTTTCTGCCCCAGTTGTAACATATGGCTTCTTTCCAAGAGAATGGGGTCAGAGGTTTATCTAGAAGAATCCATGTTGTTTCTGTTCTCTTGTATCTTAGACTGGCCTAGATGAGATATAGGATACTGCACTGGCCTCAGTTATAGAACAAACACCCTAAACCATTATCTCTTCCTTCATATCAGCATCAGGGTTCTAGCCTGGCTGTACCTTATCATTAGATCAGTCGAAGGAAAACTTGGCACAGATGTACCATGTTACGTGCTGTCCCTGCCTCTCTGGCTAAGTCTTGTCGTCAGTACTTGTAGTTAGGTAACAGATGGTTGGAGGGAGAAATGGCATTTGGGTTTTTATGTGAGAGGTTCCAGTTTCATAAAGTATTCTCACATTTTTACACTGTGATTATTATCTGCTAGTGCTGTGTTTGAACTTTGATCATGCATGTTATACAACTGTATTCCTCTGTCCTCCTGTCGTATTTTATCAATCTATCCTCCTTGCAGTTACACCCATGTTCTTGATGTACAGAGAATTGTCATCATGGGGGATGAAAATAGGTTCAGAGGTTGACTACTTTTGTCCTCGGTAGAGACGGTTTGAAATGTTGCTTTTAGATCCTGATGAAAGGTAACTGAGGGCCCAAATGTATCTCGTAGACATGTGTATTTTCTACTGCACTTTTCGTAAGGATTGAGAAGTAACATTGGATATGACTGTATAGGTAGCAGCAATGTATAGATATTATGCATGTTTTCAGTGTATTTATAGTTTTGGTATTATTATGGTGCTTCGTATATTTGTACACCCAAGACTTTTCTTTGCTATGCACAAAGATGTTCTGTGAGTCTTCACTCTTCTCATAAATTAAGTCCAGACTGACTGAAAACGGCAATATTTTAAGCCCCTTGCAGCAGATAATGATTTACTGATTGAGTATGAAGTAATTTTCCATGTCATTGGCTAATCGTTATACAGTTCTCATCAGTAGGGTATCATGATATTTTTCCCGTGTGAACACTTTTTAGTTATGCCGTTAGCCAATCGTGACCCACATAAATACTATCATCCTTCATGTATGATTATCATATGTGGATGATCTGTAACTAAATCTGCATATTGAAAATTAGAATTAGTACTGATTTTGAAATGGTTAAAAGTGCGTGGTAAAGGGTTTCGGAAACTGCAGGTCAGTTATATTCCGTAAATTAATAGAGAAATAATTATTAGTGTTACCTCGCTGTAGTTAAACAAGGCAAGCTTATACAACAGAATATTATATGTTTATATTTATTGTATCATTGTACTTGATGACCATTTCCCACAGTATGTGTGTGTGGTTTTCAGAGACTAAGTGTGAATGAATGGAACCTTTTTTGTCTGTTTTTCTGACACAACCTCTTTGAAGCAGGGGGTGGCGATGCTGTCTCCTGTGGGGCAGGGTAGTGCCAGGAATGGATGAAGGCAAGCAAGTATGAATATGTACTTGTGTATTTGTATGTGTATGTATATGTGTATATGTTGATATGTATATGTATGTATGTGGGCATACGTACATATATATATATATATATATATATATATATATATATATATATATATATATATATATATATATATATATATATATATATATATATATATATATATATATATATATATATATATATTTTTTTTTTTTTTTTTTCTTATACTTTGTTGCTGTCTCCCGCGTTTGCGAGGTAGCGCAAGGAAACAGACTAAAGAAATGGCCCAACCCCCCCCCCCCATACACATGTATATACATACGTCCACACACGCAAATATACATACCTACACAGCTTTCCATGGTTTACCCCAGACGCTTCACATGCCTTGATTCAATCCACTGACAGCACGTCAACCCCGGTATACCACATCGCTCCAATTCGCTCTATTCCTTGCCCTCCTTTCACCCTCCTGCATGTTCAGGCCCCGATCACACAAAATCCTTTTCACTCCATCCTTCCACCTCCAATTTGGTCTCCCTCTTCTCCTTGTTCCCTCCACCTCCGACACACATATCTTCTTGGTCAATCTCTCCTCACTCATCCTCTCCATGTGCCCAAACCACTTCAAAACACGCTCTTCTGCTCTCTCAACCACGCTCTTTTTATTACCACACATCTATCTTACCCTTACGTTACTCACTCGATGAAACCACCTCACAACACACATTGTCCTCAAACATCTCATTTCCAGCACATCCATCCTCCTGCGCACAACTCTATCCATAGCCCACGCCTCGCAACCATACAACATTGTTGGAACCACTATTCCTTCAAACATACCCATTTTTGCTTTCCGAGATAATGTTCTCGACTTCCACACATTCTTCAAGGCTCCCAGGATTTTCGCCCCCTCCCCCACCCTATGATCCACTTCCGCTTCCATGGTTCCATCCGCTGCCAGATCCACTCCCAGATATCTAAAACACTTCACTTCCTCCAGTTTTTCTCCATTCAAACTCACCTCCCAATTGACTTGACCCTCAACCCTACTGTACCTAATAACCTTGCTCTTATTCACATTTACTCTTAACTTTCTTCTTCCACACACTTTTCCAAACTCAGTCACCAGCTTCTGCAGTTTCTCACATGAATCAGCCACCAGCGCTGTATCATCAGCGAACAACAATTGACTCACTTCCCAGGCTCTCTCATCCCCAACAGACTTCATATATTACCCCTGGGGATGGGGGAGAAAGAATACTTCCCACGTATTCCCTGCGTGTCGTAGAAGGCGACTAAAAGGAGGGGGAGCGGGGGGCTGGAAATCTTCCCCTCTCGTTTTTTTTTTAATTTTCCAAAACGAGGAACAGAGAAGGGGGCCAGGTGAGGATATTCCCTCCAAGGCCCAGTCCTCTGTTCTTAACGCTATCTCGCTAACGCGGGAAATGGCGAATAGTTTGAAGGAAAGATATATATATATATATATATATATATATATATATATATATATATACATATATCATCCCTGGGGATAGGGGAGAAAGAATACTTCCCACGTATTCCCTGCGTGTCGTAGAAGGCGACTAAAAGGGGAGGGAGCGGGGGGCTGGAAATCCTCCCCTCTCTTCTTTTTTTTTTAATTTTCCAAAAGAATGAACAGAGAACGGGGCCAGATGAGGATATTCCTTCAGAGGCCCAGTCCTCTGCTCTTAACACTACCTTGCTAACGCGGGAAATGGCGAATAGTATGAAAGAAAGAAAAGAAAATATACATATATATATATATATATATATATATATATATATATATATATATATATATATATATATATATATATGTATATATATATATATATACATATGTATATATTTATTCATTTATTCATTTTCCTATGTCGCTATCTCCTACGTTTGCGAGGTAGCGCAAGGAAACAGACCCAACCCACCCACATACACATGTATATACATACACTTCCCCACACGCAAATATACATACCCATACATCTCAATGTACAGATATATATATACACACACACATATATAAACATACACATGCACAGAATTCACACTGTCTGCCTTTATTCATTTCCATTGCCACCTCGCCACACATGGAATAACATCCCCCTTCCCCCCTCAAATGTGCAAGGTAGAGCTAGGAAAAGAAAACAAAGGCCCCATTCGTTCACACTCAGTCCCTAGCTGTCATGCAATAATGCCCGAAACCACAGCTCCCTTTCCACATCCAGGCCCCACACAACTTTCCATTGTTTACCCCAGACGCTTCACATGCCCTGATTCAATTCACTGACAGCACGTCGACCCCGGTATACTACATCGATCTAATTCACTCTATTCCTTGCCCGCCTTTCACCCTCCTGCATGTTCAAGCCCCGATCACTCAAAATCTTTTTCACTGCATCTTTCCACCTCCAATTTGGTCTCTCATTTCTCTTTGTTCCCTACACCTCACATATATATCCTCTCGGTCAATCTTTCATCGCTCATTCTCTCCATGTGCCCAAATCATTTCAAAACATCCTCTTCTGCTCTCTCAACCACGTTCTTCTTATTTCCACACATCTCTCTTACACTTACATTACTTACTCGATAAAAACCACCTCACACCACATATGGTCCTAAAACATCTCATTTCCAGCACATCCAACCTCCTGCGCACCACTCTTTCCATAGCCCACACCTCGCAACCATACAACATTGTTGGAACCACTATTCATTTAAACATACCCATTTTTGCTTTCCGAAATAATGTTCTCGACTTCCACACATTCTTCAAGGCTCCCAGAATTTTCGCCCCCTCCCCCACCCTATGATCCACTTCCGCTTCCATGGTTCCATCCGCTGCCAGATCCACTCCCAGATATCTAAAACACTTTACTTCCTCCAGTTTTTCTCCATTCAAACTTACCTCCCAATTGACTTGACCCTCAACCCTACTGTACCTAATAACCTTGCTCTTATTCACATTTACTCTTAACTTTCTTCTTTCACACACTTTACCAAACTCAGTCACCAGCTTCTGTAGTTTCTCACATGAATCAGCCACCAGCGCTGTATCATCAGCGAACAACAACTGACTCATTTCCCAAGCTCTCTCATCCCCAACAGACTTCATACTTGCCCCTCTTTCCAAAACTCTTGCATTCACCTCCCTAACAACCCCATCCATAAACAAATTAAACAACCATGGAGACAATACACACCCCTGCCGCAAACCTACATTCACTGAGAACCAACCACTTTCCTCTCTTCCTACAGGTACACATGCCTTACATCCTCGATAAAAACTTTTCACTGCTTCTAACAACTTGCCTCCCACACCATATATTCTTAATACCTTTCACAGAGCATCTCTATCAACTCTATCATATGCCTTCTCCAGATCCATAAATGCTACATACAAATCCATGTGCTTTTCTAAGTATTTCTCACATACATTCTTCAAAGCAAACACCTGATCCAAACATCCTCTACCACTTCTGAAACCACACTGCTCTTCCCCAATCTGATGCTCTGTACATACCTTCACCCTCTCAATCAATACCCTCCCATATAATTAATTAGATAGGGTAGTGAGTGGTGGGATGAAGAAGTAAGATTACTAGTGAAAGAGAAGAGAGAGGCAATTGGACGATTTTTGCAGGGAAAAAATGCAATTGAGTGGGAGATGTATAAAAGAAAGAGACAGGAGGTCAAGAGAAAGGTGCAAGAGGTGAAAAAGACGGCAAATGAGAGTTGGGGTGAGAGAGTATCATTAAATTTTAGGGAGAATAAAAAGATGTTCTGGAAGGAGGTAAATAAAGTGCGTAAGACAAGGGAGCAAATTGGAACTTCAGTGAAGGGCGCAAATGGGGAGGCGATAACAAGTAGTGATGATGTGAGGAGATGGAGTAAGTATTTTGAAGGTTTCTTGAATGTGTTTGATGATAGAGTGGCAGATATAGGGTGTTTTGGTCGAGGTGGTGTGCAAAGTGAGAGGGTTAGGGAAAATGATTTGGTAAACAGAGAAGAGGTAGTAAAAGCTTTGCGGAAGATGAAAGCCGGCAAGGCAGCAGGTTTGGATGGTATTGCAGTGGAATTTATTAAAAAAGGGGGTGACTGTATTATTGTCTGGTTGGTAAGGTTATTTAATGTATGTATGACTCATGGTGAGGTGCCTGAGGATTGGCGGAATGCGTGCATAGTGCCATTGTACAAAGGCAAAGGGGATAAGAGTGAGTGCTCAAATTACAGAGGTATAAGTTTGTTGAGTATTCCTGGTAAATTATATATATATATATATATATATATATATATATATATATATATATATATATATATATATATATATATATATATATATATATATATATATATATATATTTATATTTTTTATTATACTTCGTCGCTGTCTCCCGCGTTTGCGAGGTAGCGCAAGGAAACAGGCGAAAGAAATGGCCCAACCCCCCCCATACACATGTATATACATACGTCCACATACGCAAATATACATACCTACACAGTTTTCCATGGTTTACATATATACATACACATATATATTTCTATTTTGCTTTGTCGCTGTCTCCCGCGTTTGCGAGGTAGCGCAAGGAAACAGACGGAAGAAAAGGCCCAACCCACCCCCATACACATGAATATACATACACGTCCACACACGCAAATATACATACCTATACATCTCAATGTACACATGTATATACACACACAGACACGTACATATATACCCATGTACACAATTCACACTGTCTGCCTTTATTCATTCCTATCGCCACCTCGCCACACATGGAATGCCATCCCCCTCCCCCCTCATGTGTGCGAGGTAGCGCTAGGAGAAGACAACAAAGACCCCATTCGTTCACACTCAGTCTCTAGCTGTCATGCAATAATCCCAGAAACCACAGCTCCCTTTCCACATCCAGGCACCACACAACTTTCCATGGTTTACCCCAGACGCTTCACATGCCCTGATTCAATGACACTGACAGCACGTCAACCCCGGTATACCACATCGATCCAATTCACTCTATTCCTTGCCCGCCTCTCACCCTCCTGCATATTCAGGCCCCGATCACTCAAAATCTTTTTCACTGCATCTTTCCACCTCCAATTTGGTCTCCCACTTCTCTTCGTTCCCTCCACCTCCGACACATATATCCTCTTGGTCAATCTTTCCTCACTCATTCTCTCCATGTGCCCAAACAATTTCAAAACACCCTCTTCTGCTCTCTCAACCACGCTCTTTTTTATTTCCACACATCTCTCTTACCCTTACATTACTTACTCGATCAAACCACCTCACACCACACATTGTCCTCAAACATCTCATTTCCAGCACATCCACCCTCTTGCGCACAACTCTATCCATAACCACTATTCCTTCAAACATACCCATTTTTGCTTTCCGAGATAATGTTCTCGACTTCCAAATATTCTTCAAGTCTCCCAGGATTTTCGCCCCCTCCCCCACCCTATGATTCACTTCAGCTTCCATGGTTCCATCCGCTGCCAGATCCACTCCCAGATATCTAAAACACTTTACTTCCTTCAGTTTTTCTCCATTCAAACTTACCTCCCAATTGACTTGACCCTCAACCCTACTGTACCTAATAACCTTGCTCTTATTCACATTTACTCTTAACTTTCTTCTTTCACACACTTTACCAAACTCAGTCACCAGCTTCTGCAGTTTCTCACATGAATCAGCCACCAGCGGTGTATCATCAGCGAACAACTGACTCACTTCACAAGCTCTCTCATCCACAACATACTTCATACTTGCCCCTCTTTCCAAAACTCTTGCATTCACCCCATCCATAAACAAATTAAACAACCATGGAGACATCACACACCTCTGCCGCAAACCTACATTCACTGAGAACCAATCACTTTCCTCTCTTCCTACACGTACACATGCCTTACATCCTCGATAAAAACTTTTCACTGCTTCTAACAAATTGCCTCCCACACCATATATTCTTAATACCTTCCACAGAGCATCTCTATCAACTCTATCATATGCCTTCTCCAGATCCATAAATGCTATATATAAATCCATTTATATATATACTTATATATATATATTTACATATATATTTATATATATATATATATATATATATATATATATATATATATATATATAAATTTTCCAAAAGAAGGAACAGAGAATTGGGCCAGGTGAGGGTATTCCCTCAAAGGCCCAGTCCTCTGTTCTTAACGCTACCTCGCTAATGCGGGAAATGGCGAATAGTTAAAAAAAAAAAAAAAAGTATAAAAAAAAAAAAAAAAAAAAAATATATATATATATATATATATATATATATATATATATATATATATATATATATATATATATATATATATATATATATATATATATATATATATATATATATATATATATATATATTGCAAGAGATCATATTGGTGTTTGCGTTGAAGCAAACACGAGGAAATTTGAACTCGATACGTTCTAACTGCATTATTGTGCAATGATCACACCGTCAATGGTGATACAAGAATGAGGAAAATGACGTACACCAGTCAGTTGATATACCACGAAGAGTCATAGATAAGACGTAGTTGGTAAATAAGCATTTACCAGTGATATCTTAGCGACATCTCTTTCATATATATCAACTAACTTTTCTGTGTCTCCTATCTGATTCTTGTATCTACCCTGACGGTGTGATCATTAAACGAGAATACATTTGGGAGCTTATCGTGTTTATTTTTTTTGTCGTGGTTTTATGCGTAAACTAGATCAGGTGGCCACTCTGTGGTTTCTTATCATTCATTTATGAAAACTATTAAACTTAGCAACCTTTTGAACACTGCGTATTGACAAAGAAGTATTCTGTTAGCACTTTACATTCGTAGTGGCTTCCAAGTTTTCAACGCTCAACCATATATCACACCTTTCATATTTTAACCCAGATGTTTCCAGCTTGCTTTTATTGTGATTCATTTTTGCAATGTTACAGTTCTTCCAATGTGTCTCCTATAACAGCACTTTGGAAATGTAATAACATCCGTACCTTCTACTTTGTTCAGCTTTATCCAGTCCTACTCGTCTATCCAGATCAAGAACCATGACTTCCCTAACTACTCTATCTATATGGAAATTAAACAACAGTGAAGGTATAACACACTTCTGTCTCTCTCTCTCTCTCTCTCTCTCTCTCTCTCTCTCTCTCTCTCTCTCTCTCTCTCTCTCTCTCTCTCTCTCTCTCTCTCTCTCTCTCTCTCTCTCTCTCGTGAATCTGGAACAATTCACTTAATTCTTTATCGTTTTGGATATGAAAGTTTATAATTCATAAAACTGCTTGCGCATGCCTCACCCACTCATGGATTTCAGTAGCCTTTTCATTCTCTTGTCTCGTGATTTTTATTGCGATGGACCATAAAACTTGTATAGTCCACTTTGCCAGTCCCTCTATCAATGTAACTCAACAACCATTTACCCGGAACTCATACTATGAATTCTCTTTTGCGAATGCTATGGTTTCGACCTCCAAAACTCGCAGGAGTAATATCATATGAAATATATTTCAACTCTCAAGACAGTGAAAGTTTTAGAAACGTTTAAACGTTCAATTCATTCAGTCCCTTAGAACGTTTTCTCCGCTATTCTTATCAAACATATAGGAAAACTCGTGTTTTTATCTACCTCCCTCAACGTCCCTTTTAGTAACATGGCTGTCTCAGCAACCTTCAAATACTTTACGTCTTCTGCTGCTCACGTTTTCTATTTACATTTATTTAACATAATCTGCACTCTCTCTCTCTCTCTCTCTCTCTCTCTCTCTCTCTCTCTCTCTCTCTCTCTCTCTCTCTCTCTCTCTCTCTCTCTCTCTGTATGCATTTATACTCTTACCACACTAATCTGTGAGTTTCTGATCTCTTCCACTGTGACTAGCAGTCTCGAAGCGCTCCCAGTGGCATGTTACTGTTTGAATTCCTTTCAATACGCTCGTTTCCTCTTCTTAGCCGCTGTTTTCCTCACTATACGACACATAGCATCACCCATATATCTGATGATTAGAAGATATCTAATCGGCTCCTACCATACTTTACATTTTCAAGCTATATTTCACAAAAGTTTCGCTTCCGCAACATTATAAGCTGCCTCACAGTGTCTCTTTGTTTGTACTTAGTCAGTCAGTTTTCAGAGGCATTTTCAACATCGATTGAATCGATGCATTGCATCGACGAGCCACTCTTATTGCAGGCTGCAAAAGTAATGTTACAAACCATTGGAATGTGAGGGATTCAGTGCCTTATGTGCGGATGAACGTTACGTATAAATTGAAATACTTATTTCTAATCGGTGTCTATGTGTGTTAGTCTTTGTTATGATAAGTGCTATAATCAAGAAGGACAAATAAAAGGTTAACTCTTATTTTGATCGCTAATCAATACAGACGGCCTCCTAAGAAAATTTGCACCAAAGAGTCTGAAGTCTTGAAATCGCTTCTGTCAGCTTACTTTCCCTAAATCTACTCTGTCATCTATTTTCACACTCTCTCTCTGAGCCTTCTCCCCTTTAATTCCTCAATGATATATGCTTCCTCGATTTTTTTAATTTCCCTTAAATATCTGTCTCTTGTAACAATGATTGAAATATCTCGTGTATCTGCTCCCATTCCTCACATTCGATTAACATACATTTTTACCACGACTCATTTACAACTCAGCGCCCTCCATTTAGACAACAGCTCATCCTTCTTTTGTCTCTGCTGTCTGAAACATTCCTTTCCATCATTTCACCTCATAAATATTCAGATCTTATCATAACTCTCATAAGCTTCATTTACTACGTTACCACGTCAAAAGAGGGGGGGGGGACCTTTCCTTAACAAGTCCAAACAAACGACCTTTTTCGTCTTCTAGGGTGTGTCACAGACCTCATATTGGTTGTTTGTCTTGATTATAGGACTTTGGTTACCAGAGTTGGTAAGGCAGTCCACGTCAAGCTACTACATCTACCTGTCGAAAAAATATTTTATGACACCTTCTTCAGGTGTTCAGTATATTACTAATACCACATCCACGTTCACCATGCATATGGCCATAGTCCTCTTCAGTGTCATGCTTGTAATAAAATAGTCTTAAGGTTCTAGATTCTATCCTAGTAACAGGAGAGAATATGAGGATATGACGATTAGGCTATGAAAGACTTTTTTCTGATATATGTTATGATATATGAAATATGCAAGTCTTTCCCTGTTAACGTTTTAGTCATGACAAAATATCTCCCTAACTTTTTTTTTTTTTTTTGCCTTCTAGCAGTTCACCATCATCAGTCGCACCAGAACCCACCCGCAACAGTCATTCCACCAACGCACCATCATCGTCATTCCATCAACCCACCACTACAGTCAGTCCACAAACACACCATCATCGTCATTCCATCAACCCACCACTACGGTCATTCCAACAATCCACCATCATCGTCATTCCAGAAGATGTCTACTATAGTCATTTTAGCAACTCACTATTACTGTTATGCTTGCAACTCATTATCATAGTCATGCTCGTATGTCGCTATCATAGTTATGCTTACAACTCACACCTAGAGTCATGTTCATGTGTCGCTGCTGCAGTTATACAAGTAACTAACCACAAAGAGTCATGCTAGTATCTGATTATTGTAGGCAGCTAGTAACTTGCTATTATAGTCAGGTTAGTAACTCCCTATTACCGTCATGCTTGTAACTCACTACGATAGTCTTGCTAGTAGCTCAAAACGATAGGCATGCGCGCGAGGTAGTGCTAGGAAAAGACAACAAAGGCCACATTCGTTCACACCCAGTCTTTATCTGTCATGTATAATGCACCGAAAACACGGCTCCCTTTCCACACCCAGGCCCCACAACACTTTCCATGGTTTACCCCAAACGCTTCACGTGCCGTGGGTCAATCCATTGACAGCACGCTGACACCGGTATACCACATCGTTCTAATTCACTCTATTCCTTGCACGCCTCTCACCCTCCTTGCATTTTCAGGCCCCGATCGCTCAGAATAATTTTCACTCCATCTTTCCACCTCCAATTTGGTCTCCCACTTCTCCTCGTTCCCTCCACCTCTGACACATATATCCTCTTTGTCAATCTTTCCTCACTCATTCTCTCCATGTGACCGAACCATTTCAAAACACCCTCTTCTGCTATATCAACCACACTCTTTTTATTACGAAACATCTCTCTAACCCTTTCATTACTTACTCAATCAAACCACCTCACACCACATATTGTCCTCAAACATCTCATTTCTAACACATCCACTCTCCCCCGCACAACTCTTTCTATAGCCTACGCCTCGCAACCATATAACATTGCTGGAACCAATACTATATATATATATATATATATATATATATATATATATATATATATATATATATATATATATAAGGGGGTGACTGTATTGTTGACTGGTTGGTAAGGTTATTTAATGTATGTATGACTCATGGTGAGGTGCCTGAGGATTGGCGGAATGCGTGCATAGTGCCATTGTGCAAAGGCAAAGGGGATAAGAGTGAGTGCTCAAATTACAGAGGTATAAGTTTGTTGAGTATTCCTGGTAAATTATATGGGAGGGTATTGATTGAGAGGGTGAAGGCATGTACAGAGCATCAGATTGGGGAAGAGCAGTGTGGTTTCAGAAGTGGTAGAGGATGTGTGGATCAGGTGTTTGCTTTGAAGAATGTATGTGAGAAATACTTAGAAAAGCAAATGGATTTGTATGTAGCATTTATGGATCTGGAGAAGGCATATGATAGAGTTGATAGAGATGCTCTGTGGAAGGTATTAAGAATATATGGTGTGGGAGGAAAGTTATTAGAAGCAGTGAAAAGTTTTTATCGAGGATGTAAGGCATGTGTACGTGTAGGAAGAGAGGAAAGTGATTGGTTCTCATTGAATGTAGGTTTGCGGCAGGGGTGTGTGATGTCTCCATGGTTGTTTAATTTGTTTATGGATGGGGTTGTTAGGGAGGTAAATGCAAGAGTTTTGGAAAGAGGGGCAAGTATTAAGTCTGTTGGGGATGAGAGAGCTTGGGCAGTGAGTCAGTTGTTGTTCGCTGATGATACAGCGCTGGTGGCTGATTCATGTGAGAAACTGCAGAAGCTGGTGACTGAGTTTGGTAAAGTGTGTGGAAGAAGAAAGTTAAGAGTAAATGTGAATAAGAGCAAGGTTATTAGGTACAGTAGGGTTGAGGGTCAAGTCAATTGGGAGGTGAGTTTGAATGGAGAAAAACTGGAGGAAGTGAAGTGTTTTAGATATCTGGGAGTGGATCTGGCAGCGGATGGAACCATGGAAGCTGAAGTGGATCATAGGGCGGGGGAGGGGGCGAAAATTCCGGGGGCCTTGAAGAATGTGTGGAAGTCGAGAACATTATCTCGGAAAGCAAAAATGGGTATGTTTGAAGGAATAGTGGTTCCAACAATGTTGTATGGTTGCGAGGCGTGGGCTATGGATAGAGTTGTGCGCAGGAGGATGGATGTGCTGGAAATGAGATGTTTGAGGACAATGTGTGGTGTGAGGTGGTTTGATCGAGTGAGTAACGTAAGGGTAAGAGAGATGTATGGAAATAAAAAGAGCGTGGTTGAGAGAGCAGAAGAGGGTGTTTTGAAGTGGTTTGGGCACATGGAGAGAATGAGTGAGGAAAGATTGACCAAGAGGATATATGTGTCGGAGGTGGAGGGAACGAGGAGAGGGAGACCAAATTGGAGGTGGAAAGATGGAGTGAAAAAGATTTTGTGTGATCGGGGCCTGAACATGCAGGAGGGTGAAAGGAGGGCAAGGAATAGAGTGAATTGGAGCGATGTGGTATACCGGGGTTGACGTGCTGTCAGTGGATTGAATCAAGGCATTGAAGTGTCTGGGGTAAACCATGGAAAGCTGTGTAGGTATGTATATTTGCGTGTGTGGACGTATGTATATACATGTGTATGGAGGGGGGGCCATTTCTTTCGTCTGTTTCCTTGCGCTACCTCGCAAACGCGGGAGACAGCGACAAAGTATAATAAAAATATATATATATATATATATATATACATAATCATCTATTCATTTTCTATACTTCATCGATGTTTTCCGCGTCAACGAGGTAGCGCCAGGAAACAGACGAAGAGTGGCCCATCCACTCATATACACAGATGAACGCCAATACACGCACATACATATACATATACATATCATCATATACATACATATACATATACATATCATCATATACATACATATACATACGCATACACAGACTTAAACATGTATACAGATGTATATATTCATACTTCCCTTCATCCATTCCTCTCGCTACCCCGCCACATAGGATATAGCATCACTACCCCCTGCTTCAACGAGGTAGCGCTAGGAATGCAGACAAAAAGTCACATATGTTCATAATCAGTCTCTAGCTGTCATGTGTCATGCACCCGAACCATAGCTCCCTGTCCACACCCAGGCCCTACAGACCTTTCCGCGGTGTACCCCAGGCGATTCACATGCCCTGGTTCAATCCATTGACAGCACGTCGACCCCGGTATACTACATCGTTCCAATTCACTCTATTCCTTGCACGCCTCTCACCCTCCTGCTTGTTCAGGCCCCGATCGCTCAAAATCTCTTTTACTCCATCCTTCCACCTGAAATTTGGTCTCCCGCTTCTTCTTGTTCTCTTCACCTCTGACACATATATCCTCTTTGTCAATCTTTCCTGACTCACTCTCTCCATATGCTCAACCCATTTCAACACACCCTCTTCTGCTCTCTCAACCACACTCTTTTTATTTCCAAACATCTCTCTTACTCTTTCATTACTTACTCGATCAAACCACCTCACACCACATATTGTTTTCAAACATTTCATTTGCAACATATCCATCCTCCTTCGTATAACCCTGTCTATAGCCCATGTCTTCCAACCATACAACATTGGTGAACTAATATTCCTTCAAACATACTCATTTTTGCTCTCCGAGATAAAGTGGTCTCCTTCCACACATTCTTCATCGCTTCCAGAACCTTCGTTTCCTTCCCCACCCTGTGACTCACTTCCGCTTTTATGGCTCCATCCGCTGCTAAGTCCACTCCCGGATATCTGAAACACTACCTCCTCCAAGTTTTCTCCATTCAAACTTACATCCAAATTAGCTCAACCATACTGTCCCTACTTCTTATTCACATTCATTCCCAACGTTCTCCGTTCACACACTTTTCTAAACTTAGTCACAAACCTCTGCAGTTTCTCACACGAATCAGCCACTAGAGCTGCATCATCGGCAAACAACAACTGACTCAGTTCCCAGGCCCTTTCATCCACAACAGCTTGCATTTACCACCTTAACCACTCCATCCACAAACAAACTAAACAACCATAGGGACACCACGCACCCCAGCCGCAAACCGACATTCACTAGGAAGAAGTCACTCTCCTGTCTTCCTATTCGTACACACGCTTTACATCCTTGGTAAAGACTTTTCACTAATTCTAGCAACTTACCTCCCACACCATGTATTCATAAAGCATTCCCTAAAGCATTTCTGTCAACACTATTATATGCCTTCTCCAGATCCATAAATGGTACTTACAAATCTATCTGTTTTTCTAAGTATTTCTCAAATACATTCTTCAAAGCAAACACCCGATCCACACATCCTCTACCACTCCAGAAACCCTCCTGCTCTTTTCCAATCTGACATCCTGTACATGCCTTAACAGTCGATCAATACCCACTCTTGTAATTTCTCAGAAACACTCAGCAAACTCTGCTGTTTGAACAATCACTTTATAACCCTTACCTTTGCGCAGTGGCACCACGCATACACTCCACCAATCTTCAGGTACTTCATCATGATCCACACATACAATAAATATCCCTACCAACCAATCAAAAACACAGTATCCCCTTCTTTATTAAATTCCACTGTAATACCATCCAAACCCGATGCCTTGCCGGCTTTCATCCTCCGCAAAGCGTTCACTACGTCTCCTCTCTTATCAAACCATTCTCCCTGACCCTCTAACTTTGCTTACCACCCCGACCAAAACACCCCTTGTCTGACACTCCATCACCAAATACATTCAACAAACCTTCAAAATACTCGCTCCATCTCCTCACTTCACCACTACTTGCTATTACCTACCCACTTGCCCCTTCACCGATGTTCGCATTTGTTCTCTAGTCTTACGCACGTCATCTACCTCCTATCAAAACATCTTTTTATTCTTCCTAAAATCTAATATAATATAAAATCTAATACAATAAAGTATAATATAATATGATATGATATGATATAAAATCTAACATAATGCATATGAACAAGCATTTTCATATAACATACAAACCTAGGGCTGTGCAAACGATTGCATTCACATTCAGCCCATTTGTCCCGCGGTTCTCGCCCCTGTACCACTAGGCCTTCTGGGTGTCTGGGTCCCTAGAGGAGTGTCTCAAAGTATGGAGATATTTACCTTGGCTGGCCAGGAAACTACAGAGCATAAAACAAACTTGTGCTGTTCTATGGCATCATAGAGGCACGTCCAGCAAGTAAACAAATCTGGTGCAAATACTGTAATCTCGTCCGCTGATACCACACTGCTCGGGAGGATAAATGTTATACGGTGAGCTTCTCATGAACCCTTGAGTTAAACTTGTACTAAACAAAACTGTGTGAATTTATAATAAGAAACTTAAGATGAACTTCTGATGAGCTATTTAGGTGAGCTTGTAATAACAGATTAGGATGAGCATGTAGCAGACCACTAAGATCAGTTTGTAAGAGAGAAATAAGGGTGAGCTAAGATGAACTTGTATAAAACAAATTAGAATGAGACTGTGATTGCAGTGAATTCATTCCTAATGCGATTGCTGAGGGAACAATAATACGATACACCGAAGAACTGCCAGATGCAGTGACATAATCATAGACATAACGAGTCAGTGCAGTGGTATTTTTCCTTTAAAAACTATTCCTGGCTTACTCTACTACTTACTGACGCCGCCTCCATCCATATTCCTCATCCTTCTAATTTAGTATATGAACCTGTCTAATCCAGCAGCCAAAAGAATATCTTGTTTCTCAACTTTACCCAAAGTTAACTTCGTTTCACCTTTCCTCCTGCCTCCATCACTATCATATTTGTACCAACTCTCATTATTAACTTCTTCCTGTTAATCACTATCCCCTTCTAATGGAGATCGATGAATCCGAAATTACTAAACTTATGTTCGTAATCTTCATAGGCACAGCACAAAAACAAATATTCTATTTGTTTTTTGTACCCGTATTTACTTCCAGTATTTCTATCCTTCATTTGTTGATACTAGTGGACCGGGTCTTAATCCATGTAATGGTTGGTCGGAGGTTTATTCTTTAGACCAATCAAGTGCCATGCCCATTAAGGTCAAAAACGTCATGTTATAAACAATCGAAATTTCTTCTTTTTCAGGAGTTCAAGATAATTCCAAGACGATGCACGCATTCATTCTATATATGGTCCTTGGCGTCATATAGTTTGCAGTATTTACCCAAATTACACTTAAGCATAGACCTGATAAATATTTTGCTTCAAATCCACGACCAACACTATTTACACTCCTAATTTATACGATAAGTTTACTGGTCTTCTTTGAAAAATCTGCAAGTCTCATTACTCCTACAACATTAATCAATTAATCTGATCTCTTCCAAAATTACAAACAACCTCTTTACAACCCACTGGTGTGTTGCTCTTTGAAATCAGTTGTATTTATTTATATAGTATTTAGTTGCGATTGGTTGTTATCAAGGGTCAGTAATGCAGTTATCGTCAAATAATAACTTCCACTCATACAATTAATATTTCCTTCTGCACGTGCTGCAAGTAATTCTAAATCCACATATACCCTTAAATAACACCATGTGGGATGGCTTGTAGGTTGCTTGCTTGGGCTTTAGGCCTATCAACTGCTAGCGTCATTAACGCCGTCAACTTTAAGCTACATCCATCTACTCCACAAAGTTTCAAAGCCTTCTTCGGGTGACAGAAGCACTTCTCCATTTTGCATCTTGTAGTCGAGCCCAGGCAACCTAGAGCATTAGGTGGACTGCGCACCAGAGCTACTGATGGGACAAAACTTACCACTCATGAGCTGCTACACTTCTCTAGGATTCCCACCCCACAGACTTTGGTAATATTTTTTAGATTGATTAACATGTGAATATTACATACACTGGCATGCCTTCCTCAGGTCTTAAAGATAATCCTAAGACCATATATACACTCTCCCACCATGAATGTGGCTTATATCCTCATGTAAAGCCGGTCGATGTTATATCTTTACTGATTAAGCATTGATATGAGTCCTGATAAAATCTTAAGACAGAATAGCATACCTAAAATACTGTCAAACTGATATGTAATTCTTTGGTTAATGCTATCAAGAAATATGCTTCATACAAGGGAATATAAGGGGACATGCTAAGTAATACTAGAAACGACATCGTTCTCAAGCAAATCCAATGTGTTTCCTCCTACACACTCACCATCAGGTTTACTACGGAGTGAGACATCACTGAATTAATCTTCACATCATCATATATAACTAAACATTCCATTTACTCCCGACAAACATTTTCAATTCACCCAGCACGAGAGCATGTTCACCGCACACTCGACATTACTGGCTCTTCGTCTTACTACTGCAGGTCATGTTAAACACAAAGTTCACTACAACTTCGACACCATTGGCCATTGAGTCTGACCTTTAGGTTTCTTGTCGAGGGCCATCTTCATTATATCCTCATCTTCGCTACGTCATCGACACCACTGAGAGTTAACCTAACCCACTGGAGTTTCGCTGCTCCTTAGCCTTTGACCTGACCTGTGAGGTTTAGGATGCTGTTTATTCGTTAAGGAACATAAGAACAAACAAAAAGAAGGAGTGAGAAAGTTTCCATCCAACGGATGAAGACATAACTACGAAGTGAAACAAAACAATAAAATATTGCATCAGTAGAAAAAACAGGAGGAAGATTTTCTTCCTGCAGTTGCGATTCACATGAAAAAAATGGACTTCTATCAACTGGGACCATCAGTTTTGCAACCAGTTCTCACATGATTGATGAAACTTTCAGTCACGACGAAATAGTGAGAAACAAAGCAAAACAATAAATCTCTTTCCTTAGGGAGGGATATAGAATAAGGTGATAAAAACTAACATAAGCTCACAATCATGTGAGCTGTGCAAGCCTTTTGATTAGAATTGAGAGCCGTGGTTGGCAAAGGAGCAGTGTGATCAGTTGGAAAAGAAATAGTTTGATGAAATGAAGTTTTTGATCAAATCAATTTTATACCCCATTGTACTAATAAGTAACATACGCACGGCTAAATACACAGAAACATATGTACGCACTATGTACACACATACACACACAAACACACATAATATACCAAGTATATACTTCCATACAGACAAGTATACAGACACCTGGCGTATAAATAGGTGTGTGTATGTATATATAGCTCAGAAATAGTATATGTTCAGGGTTTAAGCGACTTGGCAACATGACTGTAAGACCTTCTCTTTCCGTCACACAGATTTTGTACAAAATCCGTTGAAACTGTTAATTTCACTCCATTCCTCCAATGTATATATATATATATATATATATATATATATATATATATATATATATATATATATATATATATATATAAGTTTGTTGAGTACTCCTGGTAAATTATATGGGAGGGTATTGATGAGAGGGTGAAGGCATGTACAAAGCATCACATTGGGGAAGAGCAGTGTGGTTTCAGAAGTGCTAGAGGATGTGTGGATTAGGTGTTTGCTTTGAAGAATGTATGTGAGAAATACCTAAAGAAGCAAATGTATTTCTATGTAGCATTTATGGATCTGAAAAAGGCATATGATAGACTTGATAGAGATGCTCTGTGGAAGGTACTAAGAATATATGGTGTGGGAGGCAAGTTGTTAGAAACAGTGAAAAGTTTTAATCGAGGATGCAAGGCATGCGTACGTGTAGGAAGAGAGGAAAGTGATTGGTTTTCAGTGATTGTAGGTTTGCGGCAGGGGTGTGTGATGTATCCATGGTTGTTTAATTTGTTTATGGATGGAGTTGTTAGGGAGGTGAATGCAAGAGTTTTGGAAAGAGGGGCAAGTATGCAGTCTGTTGGGGATGAGAGAGCTTGGGAAGTGAGCCAGTTGTTGTTCGCGGATGATACTGCGCTGGTGGCTGATTCATGTGAGAAACTGCAGAAGCTGGTGACTTAGTCTGGTAAAGTATGTGAAAGAAGAAAGTTAAGAGTAAATGTGAATAAGATCAAGGTTATTAGGTACAGTAGTGTTGAGGGTCAAGTCGATTGGGGGGTAAGTTTGAATGGAGAAAAACTGGAGGAAGTAAAGTGTTTTAGATATCTGGGAGTGGATCTGGCAGCGGATGGAACCATGGAAGCGGAAGTGAATCATAGGGTGTGGGAGGGGGCAAAAATCCTAGGAGCCTTGAAGAATAAGTGGAAGTCGAGAACATTATCTCCGAAAGCTAAAAATGGCTATGTTTGAAGGAACAGTGGTTCCAACAATGATGTATGGCTGCGAGGCGTGGGCTATGGATAGAGTAGTGCGCAAGAGGGTGGATGTGCTGGAAATGAGATGTTTGAGGACAATATGTGGTGTGAGGTAGTTTGATCGAGTAAGTAATGTAAGGGTAAGAGAGATGTGTGGAAATAAGAAGAGCGTGGTTGAGACAGAAGAAGAGGGTGTTTTGAAATGGTTTGGGCACATGCAGAGAAAGAGTGAGGAAACATAAATAAAGAGGATATATGTGTCGGAGGTGCAGTGAACGAGTACAAGTGGGAGACCAAATTGGACTTGGAAAGGTGGAGTGAAAAAGATTTTGAGTGATCGGGGCCTGAACATTCAGGAGGGTGAAAGGCGTGCAAGGAATAGAGTGAATTGGATCGATTTGGTATACCGGGGTCGACGTGCTTTCAATGGATTGAATCAGGGCATGTGAAACGTCTGGGGTAAACCATGGTAGGTTCTGTGGGGCCTGGATGTGGAAAGTGAGCTGTGGTTTCGGGCATTATTGCATGACAGCTGGAGACTGAGTGTGAACGAATGTGGGCCTTTGTTGTCTTTTCCTAGCACTACCTCGCACACGAGGGGGGAGGGGGATCTCATTCCATGTGTGGCGGGGTGGCGATGGGAATAAATAGAGGCAAACAGTATGAATTATGTACATGTGTATATATGTATATGTCTGTGTGTGTATATATATGTGTACATTGAGATATATAGGTATGTATATTTGCGTGTGTGGACGTGTATGTATATATATGTGTATGGGGGTGGGTTGGGCCATTTGTTTCGTCTGTTTCCCCGAGCTACCTCGCAAACGCGGAAGACAGCGACAAAGCAAAATAAAATGATGATAATAATAATAATAATAATATATATATATATATATATATATATATATATATATATATATGTTTTTTTTTCTTTTTTTTTTGCCGATGTCTCCCGCGTTTGCGAGATAGCGCAAGGAAACAGACGAAAGAATTGGCCCAACCCACCCACATACACATGTATATACACACACGTCCACACACGCAAATATACATACCTATAAATCTCAATGTACACATATATATACACACACCGACACATATCTATATACCCATTCACACAATTCACACTGTCTGCTTTTATTCATTCCCATCGCCACTTCGCCACACATGGAATACCATCCCCCTCCCCCCTTATGTGTGCGAGGTAGCGCTAGGAAATGACAACATAGGCCCCATTCGTTCACACTCAGTCTCTAGCTGTCATGCAATAATTCTCAAAACCACAGGTCCCTTTTCACATCCAGGCCCCACACAACTTTCCATGGTTTACCCCAGACGCTTCACATGTCCTGGTTCAATCCACTGACAGCACTTCAACCCCGGTATACCACATCGATCCAATTCACTCTATTCCTTGCCCACCTTTCAACCTCCTGCATGTTCATGCCCCGATCAATCAAAATCTTTTTCACTCCATCTTTCCACCTCCAATTTGGTCTCCCACTTCTCGTTCCCTCCACCTCCGACACATATATCCTCTTGGTCAATCTTTCCTCACTCATTCTCTCCATGTGCCCAAAACATTTCAAAACACCCTCTCTGCTCTCTCAACCACGCTCTTTTTATTTCCACACATCTCGCTTACCCTTACATTACTTACTCGATCACACCACCTCACACGACACATTGTCCTCTAATATCTTATTTCCAGCACATCCATCCTCCTGCGCTCAACTCTATCCATAGCCCACGCCTCGCAACCATACAACATTGTTGGAACCACTATTCCTTCAAACATACCCATTTTTGCTTTCCGAGATAATGTTCTCGACTTCCACACATTCTTCAAGGCTCCCAGGATTTTCGCCCCCTCACCCACCATATGATTCACTTCCGCTTCCAAGGTTCCATCCGCTGCCAGATCCACTCCCAGATATCTAAAACACTTTACTTCCTCCAGTTTTTCTCCATTCAAACTTACCTCCCAATTGACTTGACCCTCAACCCTACTGTACCTAATATCCTTGCTCTTATTCACATTTACTCTTAACTTTCTTCTTTCACACACTTTACCAAACTCAGTCACCAACTTCTGCAGTTTCTCACATGAATCAGCCACCAGCGCTGTATCATCAGCGAACAAGAACTGACTCACTTCCCAAGCTCTCTCATCCACAACAGACTTCATACTTGCCCCTCTTTCCAAAACTCTTGCATTCACCTCCCTAACAACTCCATCCATAAACAAATTAAACAACCATGGATACATCACACACCCCTGCCGCAAACCTACAATCACTGAGAACCAATCACTTTCCTCTCTTCCTACACGTACACATACCTTACATCCTGGATAAAAACTTTTCACTGCTTCTAACAACTTGCCTTCCACACAATATATTCTTAATACCTTCCACAGAGCATCTCTATCAACACTATCATATGCCTTCTCCAGATCCATAAATGCTACATACAAATCCATTTGCTTTTCTAAGTATTTCTCACATACATTCTTCAAAGCAAACACCTGATCCACACATCCTCTATCACTTCTAAAACCACACTGCTCTTCCCCAATCTGATGCTCTGTACATGCCTTCACCCTCTCAATCAATACTCTCCCATATAATCTACCAGGAATACTCAACAAACTTATAACTCTGTAATTTGAGCACTCACTCTTATCCCCTTTGCTTTTGTACAATGGCACTATGCACGCATTCCGCCAATCCTTAGGCACCTCACCATGAGTCAATCATACATCAAATAACCTTACCAACCAGTCAACAATACAGTCACCCCCTTTTTTAATAAATTCCACTGCAATACCATCCAAACCTGCTGCCTTGCCAGCTTTCTCCTTCCGTAAAGCTTTTACTACCTCTTCTCTGTTTACCAAATCATTCTCCCTAACCCTCTCACTTTGCACACCACCTCGACCAAAACACCCTATATCTGCCACTCTATCATCAAACACACTCAAAAAACCTTCAAAATACTCACTCCATCTCCTTCTCACATCACCACTACTATTATCACCTTCCCATTTGCGCCCTTCACTGAAGTTCCCATTTGCTCCCTTGTCTAACGCACTTTATTTACCTCCTTTCAGAACATCTTTTTTTTCTCTTTAAAATTTAATGATACTCTCTCACCCCAACTCTCATTTGCCCTCTTTTTCATCTCTTGCACCTTTCTCGTGACATCCTGTCTTTTTCTTTTATACATCTCCCACTCAATTGCATATATATATATATATATATATATATATATATATATATATATATATATATATATATATATATATGTATATATATATATATATTTTTTTTTTTTTGCCGCTGTCTCCCGCGTTTGCGAGGTAGCGCAAGGAAACAGACGACAGAAATGGCCCAACCCAACCCCATACACATGTATATATATACACGTCCAAACACGCAAATATACATACCTACAGAGCTTTCCATGGTTTACCCAAGACGCTTCACATGCCCTGATTCAATCCAATGAAAGCACGTCAACCCCGGTATACCACATCGATTCAATTCACTCTATTCCTGGCCCTCCTTTCACCCTCCTGCATGTTCAGGCCCCGATCACACAAAATCTTTTTCACTCCATCTCTCCACCTCCAATTTGGTCTCCCACTTCTCCTCGTTCCCTCCACCTCCGACACATATATCCTCTTGGTCAATCTTTCCTCACTCATTCTCTCCATGTGCCCAAACCATTTCAAAACACCCTCTTCTGCTCTCTCAACCACGCTCTTTTTATTTCCACACATCTCTCTTACCCTTACGTTACTTACTCGATCAAACCACCTCACACCACACATTGTCCTCAAACATCTCATTTCCAGCACATCCACCCTCCCTGCGCACAACTCTATCCATAGCCCACGCCTCGCAACCATACAACATTGTTGGAACCACTATTCCTTCAAACATACCCATTTTTACTTTACGAGATAATGTTCTCGACTTCCACACATTCTTCAAGGCTCCCACGATTTTCGCCCCCTCCCCAACCCTATGATCCACTTCCGCTTCCATGGTTCCATCCGCTGCCAGATCCACTCCCAGATATCTAAAACACTTTACTTCCTCCAGTTTTTCTCCATTCAAACTTACCTCCCAATTGACTTGACCCTCAACCCTACTGTACCTAATAACCTTGCTCTTATTCACATTGACTCTTAACTTTCTTCTTTCACTCACTTTACCAAACTCAGTCACCAGCTTCTGCAGTTTCTCACATGAATCAGCCACCAGCGGTGTATCATCAGCGAAACAACAACTGACTCACTTCCCAAGCTCTCTCATCCACAACAGACTTCATACTTGCCCCTCTTTCCAAAACTCTTGCATTCACCTCCCTAACAACCCCATCCATAAACAAATTAAACAACCATGGAGACATCACACACCCCTGCCGCAAACCTACATTCACTGAGAACCAATCACTTTCCTCTCTTCCTACACGTACACATGCCTTACATCCTCGATAAAAACTTTTCACTGCTTCTAACAACTTGCCTCCCACACCATATATTCTTAATACCTTCCACAGAGCATCTCTATCTACTCTATCATATGCCTTCTCCAGATCCATAAATGCTACATACAAATCCATTTGCTTTTCTAAGTATTTCTCACATACATTCTTCAAAGCAAACACCTGATCCACACATCCTCTACCACTTCTGATACCACACTGCTCTTCCCCAATCTGATGCTCTGTACATGCCTTCACCCTCTCAATCAATACCCTCCCATATAATTTACCAGGAATACTCAACAAACTTATGCCTCTGAAATTTGAGCACTCACTCTTATCCCCTTTGCCTTTGTACAATGGCACTATGCAAGAATTCCGCCAATCCTCAGGCACCTCACCATGAGTCATACATACATTAAATAACCTTACCAACCAGTCAATAATACAGTCACCCCTTTTTTAATAAATTCCACTGCAATACCATCCAAACCTGCTGCCTTGCCGGCTTTCATCTTCCGCAAAGCTTTTACTACCTCTTCTCTGTTTACCAAATCATTTTCCCTAACCCTCTCACTTTGCACACCACCTCGACCAAAACACCCTATATCTGCCACTCTATCATCAAACACATTCAACAAACCTTCAAAATACTCACTCCATATCTTTCTCAAATCACCACTACTTTTATCACCTCCCCAATTGCGTCCTTCACTGAAGTTCCCATTTGCTCCCTTGTCTTACACACTTTATTTACCTCCTTCCAGAACATCTTTTTATTCTCCCTAAAATTTAATGATACTCTATCACCCCAACTCTCATTTGCCCTCTTTTTCACCTCTTACACCTTTCTCTTGACCTCCTGTCTCTTTCTTTTATACATCTCCCACTCAAATGCATTTTTTCCCTGCAAAAATCGTCCAAATGCCTCTCTCTTCTCTTTCACTAAAAATCTTACTTCTTCATCCCACCACTCACTACCCTCTCTAATTAACCCACCTCCCACTTTTCTCATGCCAAAAGCATCTTTTGCGCAATCCATCACTGATTCCCTAAATACATCCCATTCCTGCCCCACTCCCCTTACTTCCATTGTTCTCACCTTTTTCCATTCTGTACTCAGTCTCTCCTGGTACTTCCTCACACAAGTCTCCTTCCCAGCTCACTTACTCTCACCATACATATATATATATATATATATATATATATATTCCTGTCATTGTCTCCCGCGTTAGCGAGGTAGCGAAGGGAAACAGACGAACGAACGTCCCAACCCACACACGTACACGTGTATATACATACCCGTCCACACACGGAAATATACATACCTATACATCTCAACGTATACATATATACACACACAGACATATACATATATACACATATACATATTTCATACTGTGTGCCTTTATTCATTCCCATCGCTACCCCGCCACACATGAAATAACAACCCGCTCCCCCCTCATATGCACGCGGTAGCGCTAGGAAGACAACAAAGGCCACATTCGTTCACACTCAGTGTCTAGGTGTCATGTAATAATGCACCAAATCCACAGCTCCCTTTCCACATACAGGCCGCACAGAACTTTCCATGGTTTACCGCAGACTCTTCACATGCCCTGGTTTAATCCATTGACAGCACATCGACCCTAGTATGCCACATCGTTCCAATTCACTCTATTTATTGCACGCCTTTCACCCTCATGCATGTTCAGGCCCCAATCACTGAAAATCTTTTTCACTCCATCCTTCCACCTCCGATTTGGTCTCCCACTTCTCCTCATTCCCTACACCTCTGACATATATATCCTCTTGATCAATCTTTCTTAACTCATTCTCTCCATGTGACCAAACCATTTCAAAACACCCTCTTCTGCTCTCTCAACCACTCTTTTTATTACCACACATCTCTCTTACCCTATTATTATTTACTCGATCAAAGCACCTCACACCACATATTGTCCTCAAACATATATATATATATATATATATATATATATATATATATATATATATATATATATATATATATATATATATATATACATATAATTATTATTATTTTGCTTTGTCGCTGTCTCCCACGTTTGCGATGTAGCGCAAGGAAACAGACGGAAGGAATGGCCCAACCTACCCCCATACACATGTATATACATACACGTCCACACACTCAAATATACATACCTATACATCTCAATGTACACATATATATACACACACAGACACATACATATATACCCATGCACACAATTCACACTGTCTGCCTTTATTCATTCCCATCGTCACCGCGCCACACATGGAATACCAGCCCCCTCCCCCCACATGTGTGCGAGGTAGCGCTAGGACAAGACAACAAAGGCCATATTCGTTCACACTCAGTCTCTAGCTGTCATGCAATTATGCCCGAAACCGCAGCTCCTTTTCCACATCCAGGCCCCACACAATTTTCCATGGTTTACCCCAGACGCTTCACATGCCCTGATTCAATTCACTGACAGCACGTCAACCCCGGTATACCACATCGATCCAATTCACTCTATTCCTTGCCCGCCTTTCACCCTCCTGCATGTTCAGGCCCCGATCACTCAAAATCATTTTCACTCCATCCTTCCACCTCCAATTTGGTCTCCCACTTCTCCTCGTTCCCTCCACCTCCGACACATATATCCTCTTGGTCAATCTTTCCTCACTCATTCTCTCCATGAACCTAAACCACTTCAAAACACCTTCTTCTGCTCCCTCAACCACGCTCTTTTTATTTCCACACATCTCTCTTACCCTCACATTACTTACTCGATCATACCACCTTACACCACACATTGTCCTCAAACATCTCATTTCCAGCAAATCCACCCTCCTGCGCACAAATCTATCCATAGCCCACGCCTCGCAACCATACAACATTGTTGGAACCACTATTCCTTCAAACATACCCATTTTTAATTTCCGAGATAATGTTCTCGACTTCAAAACATTCTTCAAGGCTCCCAGGATTTTCGCCCCCCCGCCACCACCCGATGCTTCACTTCCGTTCCAAGGTTCCATCCGCTGCCAGATCCACTCCCAGATATCTAAAACATTTTACTTCCTCCAGTTTTTCTCCATTCAAACCTTCCTCCCAATTGACTTGACCCTCAACCCTACTGTACTTAATATCCTTGCTCTTATTCACATTTGCTCTTAACTTTCTTCTTTCACTCACTTTACCAAACTCAGTCACCAGCTTCTGCAGTTTCTCACATGAATCAGCCACCAGCGCTTTATCATCAGCGAACAACAACTGACTCACTTCCCAAGCTTTCTCATCCCCAACAGACTTCATACTTGCCCCTCTTTCCAAAGCTCTTTCATTCACCTCCCTAACAACCCCATCCATAAACAAATTATACAACCATAGAGACATCAAACACCCCTGCCGCAAAACTACATTCACTGAGAACCAATCACTTTCCTATCTTCCTACAAGTACACATGCCTTACATCCTCGATAAAAACTTTTCACTGCTTCTAACAACTTGCCTCCCAAACCATAAATTATAAATTCCTTCCACAGAGCATCTCTATCAACTCTATCATATACCTTTTCCAGATCTATAAATGCTACATATAAATCCATTTGCTTTTCTAAGTATTTCTCACATACATTCTTCAAAGCAAACACCTGATCCACACATCCTCTACCACTTGTGAAACTACACTGCTCTTCCCCAGTCTGATGCTCTGTACATGCCTTCACCCTCTCAATCAATACCCTCCCATATAATTTACCAGGAATACTCAACAAACTTATACCTCTGTAATTTGAGCACTCACTCTTATCCCTTTTGCCTTTGTACAATGGCACTATGCACGCATTCCGCCAATCCTCAGGCACCTCACCATGAGTCATACATACATTAAATAACCTTACCAACCAGTCAACAATACAGTCACCCCCCTTTTTTAACAGATTCCACTGGAATACCATCCAGACCTGCTGCCTTGCCGGCTTTCATCTTCCGCAAAGCTTTTACTACCTCTTCTCTGTTTACCAAATCATTTTCCCTAACCCTCTCACTTTGCACACCACCTCGACGAAAACACCCTATATCTGCCAGTCTATCATCAAACACATTCAACAAACCTTCAAAATACTCACTCCATCTCCTTCTCACATCACCACTACTTGTTATCACCTCCCCATTAGCCCCCTTCACTGAAGTTCCCATTTGCTCCCTTGTCTTACGCACTTTATTTATATCTTTTCAGAACATCTTTTTATTCTCCCTAAAATATAATGATACTCTCTCACCCCAACTCTCATTTGCCCTCTTTTTCACCTCTTGCACCTTTCTCTTGACCTCCTGTCTCTTCCTTTTATACATCTCCAACTCAATTTCATTTTTTTCCCTGCAAAAATCGTCCAAATGCCTCTGACTTCTCTTTCACTAATAATCTTACTTCTTCATCCCGCCACTCACTACCCTTTCTAATCAACCCACCTCCCACGCTTCTCATGCCACAAGTATCTTTTGCGCAATCCATTACTGATTCCCTAAATACATCCCATTCCTCTCCCACTCCCATTACTTCCATTGTTCTCACCTTTTTCCATTCTGTACTCAGTCTCTCCTGGTACTTCCTCACACAAGTCTCCTTCCCAAGCTCACTTACTCTCACCACCCTCTTCACCCCAGCATTCACTCTTCTTTTCTGGAAACCCATACAAATCTTCACCATAGCCTCCCCAAAATAATGATCAGACATCCCTCCAGTTGCAACTCTCAGCACATTAACATCCAAAAGTCTCTCTTTCGCGCCCCTGTCAATTAACACGTAATCCAATATATATATATATATATATATATATATATATATATATATATATACATATATGTAATATACGCATGTAGGTAGGAGAGATGGGCAGAGAGCGTTATTGGATTACGTGTTAATTGAAAGACGCGCGAAAGAGACTTTTGGATGTTAATGTGGTGAGAGGTGCAACTCGAGGGATGTCTAATCATTATCTTGTGAAGGCGAAAGTGAAGATTTTTAGAGGTCTTCAGAAAAGATGAGAGAATGTTGGGGTGAAGAGAGTGGTGAGAGTAAGTGAGCTTGGGAAGGAGACCTGTAAGGAAGTACAGGGAGAGAATGACTACAGAGTGGAGAAAGGTGAGAACAAAGGACATAAGGGGAGTGGGGGAGGAATGGGATGTTTCTAGGGAAGCAGTGATGGTTTGCGCAAAAGATGCTTGTGGCATGAGAAGCGTGGGAAGTTGGAAGATTAGGAAGGGTAGTGCGTGGTGGGATAAAGAAGTAAGATTATTAGTGAAAGAGAAGAGAGAGGCATTTGGACGATTTTTGCATGGAAATAATGCAAATGAATGGGAGATGTATAAAAAAAGAGGCAGGAGGTCAAGAGAAAGGTACAAAAGGTGAAAAGAGGGCAAATGAGAGTTGGGGTGAGAGATTATCATTAGATATTAGGGAGAAGAAAAAGATGTTTTGGAAGGACGTAAATAAAGTGCGTAAGACAAGGGAATCAATGGGAACTTCAGTGAAGGGGGCAAATGTGGATGTAATAACAAGTAGTGGTGATGTGAAAAGGAGATGGAGTGATTATTTTGAAGGTTTGTTGAATGTGTTTGATGATAGAGTGGGAGCTATATGGTGTTTTGGTAGAGGCGGTGTGCAAAGTAAGAGGGTTAGGGAGAATGATTTGGTAAACAGAGAAGAGGTAATAAAAACTTTGCGAAAGATAAAAGCTGGGAAGGCGGGGTGTTTGGATGATATTGCTATGGAATTTATTAAAAAGGGGATGACTGTGTTGTTCACTGGTTGGTAAGGTTATTTAATGTATGTATGAATCGTGGTGAGGTGACTGAGGATTGGCGGAATGCTTGCATAGTGCCATTGTACAAAGGGAAAGGGATAAATGTGGGTGCTCAAATAACAGAGGTATAAGTTTGTTGTGTATTCCTGGGAAATTATATGGGAGGGTATTGATATAGAGGGTGAAGGCAGGTACAGAGCATCAGATATGGGAAGAGCAGTGTGGTTTCATTAGTGCTAGAGGATGTGTGGATCAGATGTTTGCTTTGAAGAATGTATGTGAGAAAAGCAAATGGTTTGGTATGTAGTATTTATGGATCTGGAGAAGGCATATGATAGAGTTGATAGAGATGCTCTTTGGAAGGTATTAAGAATAAATGGTGTCGTAAGCAAGTTTCAGTGAATGTAGGTTTCCGGCAGGGGTGTGTGACGTCTCCATGGCTGTTTAACTTGTTTATGGATGGGATTGTTGGGGAGGTAAAGGGAAGAGTCTTGGAAGGATGGGCAAGTATGCAGTCAGTGTGGATGAGAGAGCTTGGAAAGTGAGTCAGTTGTTTTGGGCTGATGATACAGCGCTAGTGGTTGATTCGTGTGAGAAACTGCAGAAGCTGGTGACTGACTTTGTTAAAGTGTGTGAAAGAAGAAAGCTGAGAGTAAATTTGAATAAGAGCAAGGTTATTAGGTACAGTAGGGTTGAGGGACAAGTCAATTGGTAGGTAAGTTTGAATGGAGAAAAACTTGAAGTGAAGTGTTTTATATATCTGGGAGTGGATTTGGCAACGGATGGAACCTTTGAAGCGGAAGTGAATCATAGGGTGGGTGGGTGGGTGGGTAGGTGTTCGAATGGGAGGGGTGGGGGGGCTGGGGGGCAAAAGTTCTCAGAGCGTTGAAGAATGTGTGGAAATCGAGAACATTATCTTAGATAGCAAAAACGGGTATGTTTGAAGGAACATTGGTTCCAACAAGTTATATTGTTGCGAGGCGTGGGCTATAGAGTGAGCTGTGAGGAGGATGAGGGTGGATGTGCTGGAAATGAGATATTTGAGGACAATATGTGGTGTAAGGTGGTTTCATCGTGTAAGTAATGATAGGGTAAGAGAGATGTGTGGTAATAAAAAGAGTGTGGTTGAAAGAGCAGAAGAGGGTGTTTTTAAATTTTTTGGTCATACGGAGAGAATGAGTGAACAAAAATTGTCCAAGGGTATATATATGTCAGAGGTGGAGGGAACGAGGAGAAATGGGACACCAGATTGGAGGTGGAAAGATGGAGTGACAAAGGTTTTGAGTGATCGGGGCTTGAACATGAACGAGGGTGAAAGGTGTGCACGGAATAGAGTGAATTGGAACGATTTGGTATACCGGGGTCAACATTCTGTCAATGGATTGAACCGGGGCATGTGAAGCGTCTGGGGTAAACCATGGAAAGTTGTGTGGGGCCTGGATTTGGAAAGGGAGCTGTGGTTTCGGTGCATCATTACATGAGAGCTAGAGACTGAGTGTGAACGAATGTGCCCTTTGTTGTCTTTTCCTAGCGCAACCTCCCACACACGAGGGGGGAAGGGCTTTTTATTTCATGTGTAGCGTGGTATCGATGGCAAAGAATAAAGGTAGACAGTATGAATTATGTACATGTGTATATATGTATATTGTGTGTATTTATATGTATACGCTGAGATGTATAGGTATGTATATTGGCGTGTGTGGACATGTATATATATGCATGTGTATGTGGGTGGGTTGGACCATTATTTCGTCTGTTTCCTTGCGCTACCTCGCTAAAGCGGGAGACAGCAACAAAGCAAAATAAAAAAAAATAAAATATATATATATACATACATATATATATATATATATATATATATATATATATATATATATATATATATATATATATATATATATATATATATATATATATATAGAGCGGAGGGCTGGAAATCCTCCCCTCTCATTTTTTTTTAAATTTTCCAAAAGAAGGAACAGAGAAGGGGGCCATATGAGAAATCCCACAAAGGCCCAGTCCTCTGTTCTTAACGCTACCTCGCTAATGCGGGAAATGGCGAATAGTATGAAAAAAAATATATAATATATATATATATATATATATATATATATATATATATATATATATATATATATATATATATATATATATATATATATATATATATATATATATATATATATATATATATATATATATATATATATATATATATATATATATATATATATATATATATATATATATATATATATATATATATATATATATATATATATATATATATATATATATATATATATATATATATATATATATATGCATGAATATATATGTGAATAAGAGCAAGGTTA
Source organism: Panulirus ornatus (assembly GCF_036320965.1). Taxonomy (NCBI): domain Eukaryota; kingdom Metazoa; phylum Arthropoda; class Malacostraca; order Decapoda; family Palinuridae; genus Panulirus; species Panulirus ornatus. The sequence goes on along the minus strand of NC_092238.1, from coordinate 48,356,984 downwards.
TTAGGTACAGTAGGGTTGAGGGTCAAGTCAATTGGGAGGTGAGTTTGCATGGAGAAAAACTGGAGGAAGTGAAGTGTTTTAGATATCTGGGAGTGGATCTGGCAGCGGATGGAACCATGGAAGCGGAAGTGGATCATAGGGTGGGGAAGGGGGCGAAAATTCTGGGGGCCTTAAAGAATGTGTGGAAGTCGAGAACATTATCTCGGAAAGCAAAAATGGGTATGTTTGAAGGAATAGTGGTTTCAACAATGTTGTATGGTTGCGAGGCGTGGGCTATGGATAGAGTTGTGCGCGGGAGGATGAATGTGCTGGAAATGAGATGTTTGAGGACAATGTGTGGTGTGAGGTGGTTTGATCGAGTGAGTAACGTAAGGGTAAGAGAGATGTGTGGAAATAAAAAGAGCGTGGTTGAGATAGCAGAAGAGGGTGTTTTGAAGTGGTTTGGGCAAATGGAGAGAATGAGTGAGGAAAGATTGACCAAGAGGATATATGTGTCGGATGTGGAGGGAACGAGGAGAAGAGGGAGACCAAATTGGAGGTGGAAAGATGGAGTGAAAAAGATTTTGTGTGATCGGGGCCTGAACATGCAGGAGGGTGAAAGGAGGGCAAGGAATAGAGTGAATTGGAGCGATGTGGTATACCGGGGTTGACGTGCTGTCAGTGGATTGAATCAAGGCATGTGAAGCGTCTGGGGTAAACAATGGAAAGCTGTGTAGGTATGTATATTTGCGTGTGTGGACGTATGTATATACATGTGTATGGGGGGGGTTGGGCCATTTCTTTCGTCTGTTTCCTTGCGCTACCTCGCAAACGCGGGAGACAGCGACAAAGTATAATAAAAAAAGAAAAAAAAAAAAAAAAAAATATATATATATAATATATATATATATATATATATATATATATATATATATATATATATATATATATATATATATATATATATATATATATATATATATATATATATATATATATATATATCCCTAGGGATAGGGGAGAAAGAATACTTACCACGCATTCCTCACGTGTCGTAGATGGCGACTAAAGGGGACGGGAGTGGGGAGCCAGAAACCCTCCCCTCCTTGTATTTTAACTTTCTAAAAGGGGAAACAGAAGAAGGAGTCAAGCGAGGAGTGCTCATCCTCCTCCAAGGCTCAGATTGGGGTGTCTAAATGTTTGTGGATGTTACCAAGATGAGAAAAAAGGAGAGATAGATAGTCTGTTTCAGGAAAGGAACCTGGATGTTTTGGCTCTGAGTGAAACGAAGCTCAAGGGTAAAGGGGAAGAGTGGTTTGGGAATGTCTTGGGAGTAAAGTCAGGGTTTAGTGAGAGGACAAGAGCAAGGGAAGGAGTAGCACTACTCCTGAATCAGGAGTTGTGGGAGAATGTGATAGAGTGTAAGAAAGTAAATTCTAGATTGATATGGGTAAAACTGAAAGTTAATGGAGAGAGATGGGTGATTATTGGTGCATATGCACCTGGGCATGAGAAGAAAGATCATGAGAGGCAAGTGTTTTGGGAGTAGCTGAATGAGTGTGTTAGTGGTTTTGATGCACAAGACCGGATTATAGTGATTGGTGATTTGAATACAAAGGTGAGTAATGTAGCAGTTGAGGGAATAATTGGTATACATGGAGTGTTCAGTGTTGTAAATGGAATTGGTGAAGAGCTTGTAGATTTATTTGCTGTAAAAGGACTGGTGATTGGGAATACCTGGTTTAAAAAGCGAGATATACATAAGTATACGTGTGTAAGTAGGAGAGATGGCCAGAGAGCGTTATTGGATTACGTGTTCATTGATAGACACACGATAGAGAGACTTTTGGATGTTAATGTGCTGAGAGGCGCAACTGGAGAGATGTCTGATAATTATCTTGTGGAGGCGAAAGTGAAGATTTGTGGGGGTTTTCAGAAAAGAAGAGAGAATGTTGGGGTGAAGAGAGTGGTGAGAGTAAATGAGCTTGGGAAGGAGACTTGTGTGAGGAAGTACCAGGAGAGACTGAGTACAGAATGGAAAACGGTGAGAACAAAGGAGGTAAAGGGAGTGGGGCAAGAATGGGATGCATTTAGGGAAGCAGTGGAGGCTTGCGCAAAAGATGCTTGTGGCATGAGAAGCGTTGGAGGTGGGTTGATTAGAATAGGTAGTGAGTGGTGGGATGAAGAAGTAAGATTATTAGTGAAAGAGAAGACAGAGGCATTTGGACGATTTTTGCAGGGAAGAAATGCAAATAAGTGGGAGATGTATAAAAGAAAGAGGCAGGAGGTCAAGAGAAAGGTGCAAGAGGTGAAAAGGAGGGCAAATGAGAGTTGGGGTGAGAGAGTATCATTAAATTTTAGGGAGGATAAAAAGATGTTTTGGAAGGAGGTAAATAAAGTGCGTAAGACAAGGGAGAACATGGGAACTTCAGTGAAGGGGGCTAATGGGGAGGTGATAGCAAGTAGTGGTGATGTGAGAAGGAGATGGAGTGAGTATTTTGAAGGTTTGTAGAATGTGTTTGATGATAGAGTGGCAGATCTAGGGTGTTTTCGTCGCGGTGGTGTGCAAAGTGAGAGGGTTAGGGAAAATGATTTGGTAAATAGAGAAGAGGTAGTAAAAGCTTTACGGAAGATGAAAGCTGGCAAGGCAGCAGGTTTGGATGGTATTGCAGTGGAATTTATTAAAAAAGTGGGTGACTGTATTGTTGACTGGTTGGTAAGGTTATTTAATGTATGTATGATTCATGGTGAGGTGCCTGAGGATTGGCGGAATTCTTGCATAGTGCCATTGTACAAAGGCAATGGGGATAAGAGTGAATGCTCAAATTACAGAGGTATAAGTTTGTTGAGTATTCCTGGTAAATCATATGGGAGGGTATTGGTTGAGAGGGTGAAGGCATGTACAGAGCATCAGATTGGGGAAGAGCAGTGTGGTTTCAGAAGTGGTAGAGGATGTGTGGATCAGGTGTTTGCTTTGAAGAATGTATGTGAGAAATACTTAGAAAAGCAAATGGATTTGTATGTAGCATTTATGGATCTGGAGAAGGCATATGATAGAGTTGATAGAGATGCTCTGTGGAAGGTACTGAGAATATATGGTGTGGTTGGCAAGTTCTTAGAAGTAGTGAAAAGTTTTTATCGAGGATATAAGGCATGTGTACGTGTAGGAGGAGAGGAAAGTGATTGGTTCTCAGTGAATGTAGGTTTGCGGCAGGGGTGTATGATGTCTCCACGGTTGTTTGATTTGTTAATGGATGGGGTTGTTAGGGAGGTGCATGCAAGAGTTTTGGAAAGAGGAGCAAGTATGCAGTCTGTTGTGGATGAGAGATTGGGAAGTGAGTCAGTTGTTGTTCGCTGATGATACAGCGCTGGTGGCTGATACATGTAAGAAACTACAGAAGCTGGTGAGTGAGTTTGGTAAAGTGTGTGAAAGAAGAAAGTTAAGAGTAAATGTGAATAAGAACAAGTTTATACGGTACAGTAGGGTTGAGGGTTAATTGGGAGGTAAGTTTGAATGGAGAAAAACTTGAGGAAGTAAAGTGTTTTAGATATCTGGGAGTGCATCTGGCAGTGGATGGAACCATGGAAGCGGAAGTGAATCATAGGGTGGGGGAGGGGGCGAAAATTCTGGGAGCCTTGAAGACTGTGTGGAAGTCGAGAACATTATCTCGGAAAGCAAAAATGGGTATGTTTGAAGGAATAGTGGTTCCAGCAATGTTGTATGGTTGCGAGGCGTGGGCTATGGATAGAGTTGTGCGCAGGAGGGTGGATGTGCTGGAAATCAGATGTTTGAGGACAATATGTGGTGTGAGGTGGTTTGATCGAGTAAGTAATGTAAGGGTAAGAGAGATGTGTGGAAATAAAAAGAGTGCGGTTGAGAGAGCAGAAGAGGGTGTTTTGAAATGGTTTGGTCACATGGAGAGAATGAGTGAGGAAAGATTGACCAAGAGGGTATATGTGTCAGAGGTGGAGGGAACGAGGAGAAGTGGGAGACCAAATTGGAGGTGGAAAGATGGAGTGAAAAAGATTTTGAGTGATCGGGGCCTGAACATGCAGGAGGGTGAAAGGCGGGCAAGGAATAGAGTGAATTCGAACGATGTGGTATACCGGGGTCGACGTGCTGTCAATGGATTGAACCAGGGCGTTTGAAGCGTCTGGGGTAAACCATGGAAAGTTGTGTGGGGCCTGGATTTGGAAAGGGAGCTGTGGTTTCAGTGCATTATAACATTACAGCTAAAGACTGAGTGTGAACGAATGTGGACTTTGGTGTCTTTTCCCAGCGCTACCTCGCACACATGAGTCGGGAGGGGGTTGTTATTCCATGTGTGGCGAGGTAGCGATGGGAACAAATAAAGGCAGACAGTATGAACCATGTACATATGTATATATGTATATGTGTGTGTGTGTATATATATGTGTGCATTGAGATGTATAGGTATGTATATTTGCGTGTGTGGACGTGTTTGTATATACATGTGTATGTGGGCGTGTTGGGCCATTGTTTCGTCTATTTCCTTGCGTTACCTCGCTAACGCGGGAGACAGCGACAAAGCAAAATAAATAAATATAGAAAAAAAAGTGAGTCAGTTGTTGTTCGCTGATGATACAGCGCTGGTGGCTGATTCATGTGAGAAACTGCAGAAGCTGGTGACTGAGTTTGGTAAAGTGTGTGGAAGAAGAAAGTTAAGAGTAAAATGTGAATAAGAGCAAAGTTATTAGGTACAGTAGGGTTGAGGGTCAAGTCAATTGGGAGGTGAGTTTGAATGGAGAAAAACTGGAGGAAGTGAAGTGTTTTAGATATCTGGGAGTGGATCTGGCAGCGGATGGAACCATGGAAGCGGAAGTGGATCATAGGGTGGGGGAGGGGGCGAAAATTCTGGGGGCCTTGAAGAATGTGTGGAAGACGAGAACATTATCTCGGAAAGCAAAAATGGGTATGTTTGAAGGAATAGTGGTTCCAACAATGTTGTATGGTTGCGAGGCGTGGGCTATGGATAGAGTTGTGCGCAGGAGGATGTATGTGCTGGAAATGAGATGTTTGAGGACAATGTGTGGTGTGAGGTGGTTTGATCGAGTGAGTAACGTAAGGGTAAGAGAGATGTGTGGAAATAAAAAGAGCGTGGTTGAGAGAGCAGAAGAGGGTGTTTTGAAGTGGTTTGGGCACATGGAGAGAATGAGTGAGGAAAGATTGACCAAGAGGATATATGTGTCGGAGGTGGAGGGAACGAGGAGAAGGGGGAGACCAAATTGGAGTGGAAAGATGGAGTGAAAAAGATTTTGTGTGATCGGGGCCTGAACATGCAGGAGGGTGAAAGGAGGGCAAGGAATAGAGTGAATTGGAGCGATGTGGTATACCGGGGTTGACGTGCTGTCAGTGGATTGAATCAAGGAATGTGAAGCGTCTGGGGTAAACCATGGAAAGCTGTGTAGGTATGTATATTTGCGTGGGTGGACGTATGTATATACATGTGTATGGGGGGGGTTGGGCTATTTCTTTCGTCTGTTTCCTTGCGCTACCTCGCAAACGCGGGAGACAGCGACAAAGTATAATAAAAAAATAAAAATAATATATATATATATATATATATATATATATATATATATATATTTTTTTTTTTTTTATACTTTGTCGCTGTCTCCCGCGTTTGCGAGGTAGCGCAAGGAAACAGACGAAAGAAATGGCCCCCCCCCCCCCATACACATGTATATACATACATCCACACACGCAAATATACATACCTACACAGCTTTCCATGGTTTACCCCAGACGCTTCACATGCCTTGATTCAATCCACTGACAGCACGTCAACCCCGGTATACCACATCCTCC
>NC_092238.1:48319343-48351075 GCF_036320965.1 Panulirus ornatus | reverse complement strand
GAACAGAGGGGGCCAGGTGAGGATATTCCAAAAAAGGCCCAGTCCTCTGTTCTTAACGCTACCTCGCTAACGCGGGAAATGGCAAATAGTTTAAAAGAAAAGAAGAAAAATATATGTATATATATATATATATATATATATATATATATATATATATATATATATATATATATATATATATATATATATATATATATATATATATATATATATATATATATATATATATATATATATATATATATATATATGTATATATACATATATATGCATATATATATATATATATATATATATATATATATACATATATATATATATATATATATATATATATATATATATATATATATATATATATATATATATATATATATATATATATATATATATATATATATATATGATTGTACAGATAGATGAATATACTCCTCTTCTCCCGACTTAGCGAGGTAGAGCCAGGAGCACACGATTGAACCATAGTGAGACAGAAAGTTTCTTTTGGCTTATTCTTCTTTTCCTGCTCTGGAAAGTGATGCTGCTAGAGGAGAGTATCTTCATTCCGTGTCTCATGCTTTCTTCCCTCTTATTCGCCTACTCAGCGCAGAGGATACGTAAACACAATTTTCTCTCCCACTTTCCTATGAGGATAATGAATGAGGAGCCTCCATGTCAATAATCAGCCCACTAACAAATTCCTTATCCTTATGCAAAATGAAACGAGAAGATCAATCAGACTTGTCAAGGCCTTTTGTTCCGAAGTTCTTGGGTGAAGGTTACAACAACCTTCAACCAAACCAGCATTGCGCTGCAGGTACCATGGAAAATAGTCGGGTTCGCCTTTCACCATTCCCGATGAACCATTATCCTGGCTTAGCTGTAAGTGGCCAGGCACACACAATGCTGTAGTTGCTCAGGGTTGGGCAATCAACACCTATAGCTATTTCCGGTAGACCCTCGTGTTCTTTTTTACCTTAGCTTAATTACAGCTTTTGTCGAAAAAAATGCATAATCATTGCAACCATCGATGCATTTCACCAGAGATCAGACAAATTAAGGCAGAAAGATTCTCGTTATTTGATTTTCCATGTAAAACACACTTTGAAATTCTTGGTATTCATTCCATAGGGGACATCACCGTATTTTCGAGAGAGTGTGTGGTCTTAGACATGACATCTGAAGAAAGTGTTAGATATTTCGCGGTTGGTGGCTGTAGTATACCATTGACGACCTTTGTGACCCTGGCAGTTGATGGGTCGAAACCACCTCATCCAGAGACCAACAATTATCTAGGAAGGATCTAGAGGTGCTGAGCAGATCAGCTATTGGTCGGTTCATACACACACATACACACGCACACACACACAAGGAAAAAATAAATGAATAAAAGTAAATGAAAATAAAAACGTAATTGTTGACATCCTAATCTGAAAATGTCAATGTCGTTAGATAGCCCAATTAACTTCCTTCCAAGGTGGCAGTTAGGGAGACAGAGAGAGGAAGCTAAAATGTTTTTGTTTCATTGTGTCAACCCCGTATATTGATGATTATGGAGGACAGTGAGGGGAGATGCGTCTTATGGGCTTGTCGTGGGAGAACGGGTGCTGGGTCGTGTTCAGATCTTCCCCTCGCTTAATGATTTCAGATTTCTTTTATTGGTTATGATTTGCCGTTATTTTTTCAGAGTTCTCTTATCGATTATAATTTGCCATTATTTAATCAGATTTCTTTTATTGGTTATCATTTGCCGTTATTTATATCAGATACCTTTCGTTGGCTATTATTTGCCACTGTTTATTTCAGAATTAGATTTCTTTTGTTAGTTATTATCTGCCGTTATATTCTTCAGGTTTCTTTTATTGATTAAAATTTGCTGCTATATCGACCACGGTGAAGGATTCCATCTCTTCGCAAGTCTTACCGTATAAGTAGCCACAGCCGTCAGACGGTAAGCTAAGCAAGACAGCCATGGATATTTTCAAAATGGGAAAGATATTTAATTTCATCGTTTCTGTTTGGAAGTTTCGTCGTAGTTCGCCATTAATCTCACTGGGGATGCAGGGAGCTGGGGTGGCTGGATGGGGTAGGTTTTTATTGGGGGAGGGGGTGGATTATATTGGGGGGAGAGGTGGGATTTTACTTTCTTTAGCCGATGGATAATTTTTTTCTTTTGCTTGTTCAGTGGAGAGTTCCGGCTATTGTTTGGGATACAAACTGCAACCATGGTTTTGTTGGCTGCATGAATCGTATATCGTTTTGACTTTTCGTCAAAGACCTGTGACCTTTAGATGGAAAAATGATAGTAGAAGTGTTGCTTTGTTTAAGATAAGAGAGAACGTTCTACAGCAACTCATAACAGCAAAAGGCATTCTATCAGAAATGAATAGAATGAAAAAAGATAAAATGGTAGTTCCTGGCAGGTTTTATCCGAGGACAAGGGAAGAGGGGAAAATGAGGTAGTTAACCCCTAGACTGCCCTTTCAATATGTCGCTTGCTATGGGAGAAGTTCCAGATAAATGTTAGTTTACAATGCAACACCGATGTTCAATAAAGGTAATAAGTCACTGCCCGGAAATTATCCTACATTACCATGAGAATCTGTAGCTGTATATCTTATGGAAACCATCATTCCTGAGAGAACTGCAAACTCTCTAAAAACAAATTCCCAGCATGGCTCTCGACGACGTCGATCATGTCTGACAAATCCGCTTGATTCGTTGTTTTCTTTGTGATACAATCAGCATGTGTAGTGAAAGTACACCAGTTGACATCATCTATCTAGATTTCCAAAAGGCAATCGATAAGGTTTCGCATAAAAGTTGAGAACAAAAATTGATTTACAACGTATGATTGGAGTTACACTTCGAGGGATAGAAAACCAATTGATTGGCCGTAAACAGAGATATGATTAGTGGTCAGTCCTCAGAATGGTTAGACGTAACAAGAGGTGTGTCACAAGGATGCTGATAATGAGCTGCATTGTAAGATACGAAGATCCGCAGATGGTGCTAAGATGGGAAATGAACCTAAAATGAACTTGAATGTCTGCAACCTCAAACTAGCAGAAAACTGAAATGCTGGGCACATATGTAAGTGATAAATAAATTTTTGAAATCGATCAGTGTAAAGTTTTACATACCGATAGTAAAAACGACAAAAGGTATATGAGGAAAAAGACTTAGGTGTATTGATCTTTGGTGACCTAAAACCAAATATGCAGTGCACAAAAATAATAAAAAGAGAAAACTAAATTCTTGGATTCATAGGAAGGGCCTTCGAATTTAAGTTCAAGGAAATTATTCATACTCTTTACAGTTCATTGGTTCGTCCCCATTTTAGATAGTATATTCACTTTTGGTCACCTTACCTGTAAAAAAAAAAAAGGCAAAGACAGAATGGAGTGAGTGTAGCTACTAGCTAACCGGATGATTCAAGGGCTGAGGAAAGAAATATTCAGAGAGTCAAATAAATGACTTGAATCTATTAAGTTGGAAAAGAGAAGGTTACAAGGTGATCCGATGCAAGTATTCAGAAGTATCAAAGGATTTGATAATCTTCATCTTTCAAGCTACTTAAGACTTCATTCACCTGATTTCACTCGTAATGGATACAAATTTGCGGGTAAACGATATACTTCTGAGAAGGCGAAGTATACTTTCTTTAACAGGATTGTTAACATATGAAATAATTTGCATATTGGAGCAGTTGAAATTAATACCATAGATACTTTTAAAGACACTTGAAAAATATTTCGCTTCAAAACCACTTCGTACAAAATTTGAACCTCCTTAACCATAGTAACAGTTTCCAAATTATTCTCTTTGAAGGATTCGTGAAACTTTTAACTTTTGCGACACTAATCTGCGAGTTTCTTACATCTTTGAATTTTGTATTCATCTGTAAAAGCAGGCTCTCGTCTATGTCGGAAGCCGAGGTGTCTCATTACGTATCATCGCCTCGACATGCTGTCAATGGATTGAGCAAGGGCATGTGAAGCATCTAGGGTAAACCATGGAAGGTCTGTAGGGAATGGATATGGAAAAGAAACTGTGTTTTCGGTGCATTAAATATATATATATATATATATATATATATATATATATATATATATATATATATATATATATATATATATATATATATATATATATATATATATATATATACATATATATATATATATATATATATATATATATATATATATATATATATATATATATATATATATATATATATATATATATATATATATATATATATATATATATATATATATATATATATGTATATATATATTTTTTTTTTTTTTTTTTATACTTTGTCGCTGTCTCCCGCGTTTGCGAGGTAGCGCAAGGAAACAGACGAAAGAAATGGCCCAACCCCCCCCCCCATACACATGTACATACACACGTCCACACACGCAAATATACATACCTACACACCTTTCCATGGTTTACCCCAGACGCTTCACATGCCTTGATTCAATCCACTGACAGCACGTCAACCCCGGTATACCACATCGCTCCAATTCACTCTATTCCTTGCCCTCCTTTCACCCTCCTGCATGTTCAGGCCCCGATCACACAAAATCTTTTTCACTCCATCTTTCCACCTCCAATTTGGTCTCCCTCTTCTCCTCGTTCCCTCCACCTCCGACACATATATCCTCTTGGTCAATCTTTCCTCACTCATTCTCTCCATGTGCCCAAACCATTTCAAAACACCCTCTTCTGCTCTCTCACCACGCTCTTTTTATTTCCACACATCTCTCTTACCCTTACGTTACTTACTCGATCAAACCACCTCACACCACACATTGTCCTCAAACATCTCATTTCCAGCACATCCATCCTCCTGCGCACAACTCTATCCATAGCCCACGCCTCGCAACCATACAGCATTGTTGGAACCACTATTCCTTCAAACATACCCATTTTTGCTTTCCGAGATAATGTTCTCGACTTCCACACATTTTTCAAGGCTCCCAACAAACAAAGCAAAATATATATATATATATATATATATATATATATATATATATATATATATATATATATATATATATATATATATATATATATATATATATATGTACATATGCATGTGTACATGTAGGAAGAGAGGAAAGTGATCGGTTCTCAGTGAATGTAGGTTTGCGGCAGGGGTGTGTGATGTCTCCATGGTTGTTTAATTTGTTTATGGATGGGGCTGTTAGGGAGGTAAATGCAAGAGTTTTGGAAAGAGGGGCAAGTATGAAGTCTGTTGGGGATGAGAGAGCTTGGGAAGTGAGTCAGTTGCTGTTCGCTGATGATACAGCGCTGGTGGCTGATTCATATGAGAAACTGCAGAAGCTGGTGATTGAGTTTGGTAAAGTGTGTGAAAGAAGAAAGTTAAGAGTAATTGTGAATAAGAGCAAGGTTATTAGGTACAGTAGGGTTGAGGGTCAAGTCAATTGGGAGGTAAGTTTGAATGGAGAAAAACTGGAGGAAGTAAAGCGTTTTAGATATCTGGAAGTGGATCTGGCAGCGGATGGAACCTTGGAAGCGGAAGTGGATCATAGGGTGGGGGAGGGGGCGAAAATTCTGAGAGCCTTGAAGAATGTGTGGAAGTCGAGAACATTATCTCGGAAAGCAAAAATGGGTATGTTTGAAGGAATAGTTATTCCAACAATGTTGTACGGTTGCGAGGCGTGGGCTATGGATAGAGTTGTGCGCAGGAGGATGGATATGCTGGAAATGAGATGTTTGAGGACAATGTGTTGTGTGAGGTGGTTTGATCGAGTAAGTAACGTAAGGGTAAGAGAGATGTGTGGAAATAAAAAGAGCGTGGTTGAGTGAGCAGAAGAGGGTGTTTTGAAATGGTTTGGGCACATGGAGAGAATGAGTGAGGAAAGATTGACCAAGAGGATATATGTGTCGGAGGTGGAGGGAACGAGAAGTGGGGGACCAAATTGGAGGTGGAAAGATGGAGTGAAAAAGATTTTGTGTGATCGGGGCCTGAACATGCAGGAGGGTGAAAGGAGGGCAAGGAATTGAGTGAATTGGATCGATGTGGTATACCGGGGTTGACGTGCTGTCAGTGGATTGAATCAGGGCATGTGAAGCGTCTGGGTTAAACCATGGAAAGGTGTGTAGGTATGTATATTTGCGTGTGTGGACGTATGTATATACATGTGTATGGGGGTGGGTTGGGCCATTTCTTTAGTCTGTTTCCTTGCGCTACCTCGCAAACGCGGGAGACAGCGACAAAGCAAAAAAAAAATAAAGAAAAAAAAGAAATATATATATATATATATATATATATATATATATATATATATATATATATATATATATATATATATATATATATATATATAAATATATATATATATTTAATGGTTTGGTCATATGGAGATAATGAGTGAGGAGAGATTGACCAAGAGGATATATGTGTCAGAGGTAAAGGGAACGAGGAGAAGTGGGAGACTAAATTGGAGGTGGAAAGACTGAGTGAAAACGATTTTTAGTCATCGGGGCCTGAACATGCAGGAGGGTGAAAGGCGTGCAAAGAATAGAGTGAATTAGAACAATGTGGTATACCGGGGTCGATGTGCTGTCAATGGATTGAACCAGGTCATGTGAAGCGTTTGGAGTAAACCATGGAAAGTTCTGTGGGGCCTGGATGTGGAAAGGGAGCTGTGGTTTCGCTGCATTATTACATGACAGCTAGAGGTTGACTGTGAACGAATGGGGCCTTTATTGTCTTTTCCTAGCGCTACGTCGCACATATGAGGGGGGAGGGGGTAGTCATTTCATGTGTGGCGAGGTGGAGATGGAAATGAATAAGGGCAGACAGTATGAAGCATGTATATGTGTATATATGTATATGTCTCTGTGTGTATATATATGGATGCGTTGAGATGTATAGATATGTATATTTGCGTGTGTAGACGTGCATGTATATATATGTGTATATGGGTGGGTTGGGGAATTCCTTCGTCTGTTTCCTTGCGCTACGTTGCTAACGCTGGAGACAGCGACAAAGCAAAATAAATAAAAGAATAGATAAATGAATATATATATATATATATATATATATATATATATATATATATATATATATATATATATATATATATATATATATATATATATATATATATATATTTATATATATATATTTATATATATATATATATATATATATATATATATATATATATATATATATATATATATATATATATATATATATATATATATAATAGATAAATAATTATATATATATGTATATATATATATATATGTATATATATATATATATATATATATATATATATATATATATATATATATATATATATATATATATATATATATATATATATATATATATATATATATATATATATATATATAACAACCCCCTCCCCCCTTATGTGTGCGAGGTAGCGCTAGGAAAAGACAATAAAGGCCCCATTCGTTCAGTCAACCTCTAGCTGTCATGTAATAATGCACCGAAACCACAGCTCCCTTTCCACATCCAGGCCCCACCCAACTTTCCATGGTTTACCCCAAACGCTTCATATGCCCTGGTTCAATCCATTGACAGCATACCGACCCCGGTATACCATATCGTTCAAATTCACTCTATTCTTTGCACGCCTTTCACCCTCCTGCATGTTCGGGCCCCGATCACTAAAATTCGTTTTCACTCAGTCTTTCCACCTCCAATTTAGTCTCCCACTTCTCCTCGTTCCCTTTACCTCTGACACATATATCCTCTTGGTCAATCTCTCCTCACTCATTATATCCACATGACCAAACCATTTCAAAATACGCTTTTCTGCTCACTCAACCACACTGTTTTTATTACCACAAATCTCTCTTACCCTATTATTACTTACTCGATTAAACCACCTCACACCATACATTGTCCTCAAATATTTCATTTCCAGCACATCCAACCTCCTACGCACAGCTCTATCCATAGCCCACGCCTCGCAACCATACAGCATTGTTGGAACCACTATTCCTTCACATATACACATTGTTGCTTTCCGAGAAAATGTTCTCGACTTCCAAACATTCTTCAAGGCTCCCAGAATTTTCGCCCCCTACCCCACCCCAAGATTTACCTCCGCTTCCATGGTTCCATCCTCTGCCAAATCAACTCCCAGGTATCTAAAAACTTCACTTCCTCCAGTTTTTCTCCATTAAAACTTACCTCCCAACTGACTTATCCCTCAATCCTAGTATAATAACATTGGTCTTATTCGCATTTACAATCGACTTTCTTCTTTCACACACTTTATCAAGCTCAGTCACCAGCTTCTGCAGTTTCCCACATGAATCAGCCACCAGAGTGGTTTGGGAATGTCTGGGGAGTAAAGTCAGGGGTTAGTGAGAGGACAAGAGAAAGGGAAGGAGTAGCAATACTCCTGAAACAGGAGATGTGGGAGTATGTGATAGAATGTAAGAAAGTAAATTCCCGATTAATATGGGTAAAACTGAAAGTTGATGGAGAGAGGTGGGTGATTATTGGTGCATATGCACCTGGGCATAAGAAGAAAGATCATGAGAGGCAAGTGTTTTGGGAGCAGCTGAATGAGTGTGTTAGTGGTTTTGATGCACGAGACCGGGTTATAGTGATGGGTGATTTGAATGCGAAGGTGAGTAATGTGGCAGTTGAGGGAATAATTGGTATACATGGGGTGTTCAGTGTTGTAAATGGAAATGGTGAAGAGCTTGTAGATTTATGTGCTGAAAAAGGACTGATGATTGGGAATACCTAGTTTAAAAAGCGAGATATATATAAGTATACTTATGTAAGTAGGAGAGATGGCCAGAGAGCGTTATTGGATTACGTGTTAATTGACAGGCGTGCGAAAGAGAGACTTTTGGATGTTAATGTGCTGAGAGGTGCAACTGGAGGGATGTATGATCATTATCTTGTGGAGGCTAAGGTGAAGATTTGTATGGGTTTTCAGAAAAGAAGAGTGAATGTTGGGGTGAAGAGGGTGGTGAGAGTAAGTGAGCTTGGGAAGGAGACCTGTGTGAGGAAGTACCAGGAGAGACTGAGTACAGAATGGAAAAAGGTGAGAACAATGGAAGTAAGGGGAGTGGGGGAGGAATGGGATGTATTTAGGGAATCAGTGATGGATTGCGCAAAAGATGCTTGTGGCATGAGAAGAGTGGGAGGTGGGTTGATTAGAAAGGGTAGTGAGTGGTGGGATGAAGAAGTAAGAGTATTAGTGAAAGAGAAGAGAGAGGCATTTGGACGATTTTTGCAGGGAAAAAATGCTATTGAGTGGGAGCTGTATAAAAGAAAGAGACAGGAGGTCAAGAGAAAGGTGCAAGAGGTGAAAAAAAAGGGCAAATGAGAGTTGGCGTGAGAGAGTATCAGTAAATTTTAGGGAGAAGAAAAAGATGTTCTGGAAGGAGGTAAATAAAGTGCGTAAGACAGGGGAGCAAATGGGAACTTCAGTGTAGGGCGCAAATGGGGGGGTGATAACAAGTAGTGGTGATGTGAGAAGGAGATGGAGTGAGTATTTTGAAGGTTTGTTGAATGTGTTTGATGATAGAGTGGCAGATATAGGGTGTTTTGGTCGAGGTGGTGTGCAAAGTGAGAGGGTTAGGGAAAATGATTTGGTAAACAGAGAAGAGGTAGTGAAAGCTTTGCGGAAGATGAAAGCCGGCAAGACAGCAGGTTTGGATGGTATTGCAGTGGAATTTATTAAAAAAGGGGGTGACTGTATTGTTGACTGGTTGGTAAGGTTATTTAATGTATGTATGACTCATGGTGAGGTGCCTGAGGATTGGCGGAATGCGTGCATAGTGCCATTGTACAAAGGCAAAGGGGATAAGAGTGAGTGCTCAAATTACAGAGGTATAAGTTTGTTGAGTATTCCTCGTAAATTATATGGGAGGGTATTGACTAAGAGGGTGAAGGCATGTACAGAGCATCAGATTGGGGAAGAGCAGTGTGATTTCAGAAGTGGTAGAGGATGTGTGGATCAGGTGTTTGCTTTGAAGAATGTATGTCAGAAATACTTAGAAAAGCAAAGGGATTTGTATGTAGCATTTATGGATCTGGAGAAAGCATATGATAGAGTTGATAGAGATGCTCTGTGGAAGGTATTAAAAATATATGGTGTGGGAGGAAAGTTGTTAGAAGCAGTGAAAAGTTTTTATCGAGGATGTAAGGCATGTGTACGTGTAGGAAGAGAGGAAAGTGATTGATTCTCAGAAAATGTAGGTTTTCGGCAGGGGTTTGTGATGTCTCCATGGTTGTTTAATTTGTTTATAGATGGGGTTATTAGGGAGGTAAATGCAAGAGTTTTGGAAAGAGGGGCAATTATGAAGTCTGTTGGGGATGAGAGAGCTTGGGAAGTGAGTCAGTTGTTGTTCGCTGATGATACAGCGCTGGTGGCTGATTCATGTGAGAAACTGCAGAAGCTGGTGACTGAGTTTGGTAAAGTGTGTGGAAGAAGAAAGTTAAGAGTAAATGTGAATAAGAGCAAGGTTATTAGGTACAGTAGGGTTGAGGGTCAAGTCAATTGGGAGGTAAGTTTGAATGGAGAAAAACTGGAGGAAGTGAAGTGTTTTAGATATATGGGAGTGGATCTGGCAGCGGATGGAACCATGGAAGCGGAAGTGGATCATAGGGTGGGGGAGGGGGCGAAAATTCTGGGGGCCTTGAAGAATGTGTGGAAGTCGAGAACATTATCTCGTAAAGCAAAAATGGGTATGTTTGAAGGAATAGTGGTTCCAACAATGTTGCATGGTTGCGAGGCGTGGGCTATGGATAGAGTTGTGCGCAGGAGGATGGATGTGCTGGAAATGAGATGTTTGAGGACAATGTGTGGTGTGAGGTAGTTTGATCGAGTGAGTAACGTAAGGGTAAGAGAGATGTGTGGAAATAAAAAGAGCGTGGTTGAGAGAGCAGAAGAGGGTGTTTTGAAGTGGTTTGGGCACAGGGAGAGAATGAGTGAGGAAAGATTCACCAAGAGGATATATGTGTCGGAGGTGGAGGGAACGAGGAGAAGAGGGAGACCAAATTGGAGGTGGAAAGATGGAGTGAAAAAGATTTTGTGTGATCGGGGCCTGAACATGCAGGAGGGTGAAAGGAGGGCAAGGAATAGAGTGAATTGGAGCGATGTGGTATACCGGGGTTGACGTGCTGTCAGTGGATTGAATCAAGGCATGTGAAGCGTCTGGGGTAAACCATGCAAAGCTGTGTAGGTATGTATATTTGCGTGTGTGGACGTATGTATATACATGTGTATGGGGGGGGTTGGGCCATTTCTTTCGTCTGTTTCATTGCGCTACCTCGCAAACGCGGGAGACAGCGACATAAGTATAAGTATAATAATATATATATATATATATATATATATATATATATATATATATATATATATATATATATATATATATATATATATATATATACATATATATATATATATATTATCCCTGGGGATAGGGGAGAAAGAATACTTCCCACGTATTCCCTGCGTGTCGTAGAAGGCGACTAAAAGGGAAGGGAGCGGGGGGCTGGAAATCCTCCCCTCTCGTTTTCTCTTTTTTTTTTTTTTTTTTCAAAAGAAGGAACAGAGAAGGGGGCCAGGTGAGGGTATTCCCTCAAAGGCCCAGTCCTCTGTTCTTAACGCTACCTCGCTATCGCGGGAAATGGCGAATAGTATGAAAAAAAAAAAAAAAAAAAAAAAAATATATATATATATATATATATATATATATATATATATATATATATATATATATGTATATATATATAATATATATATATATACATATATATATAATATATATATATATATATATATATATATATATATATATATATATATATATATATATATATATATATATATATATATATATATATATATATATATATATATATATATATAACCTCACACCACATATTGTCCTCAAACATTTCATTTCCAGCACATCCACACACCTGCGCACACCCCCTCCCCCACCCTATGATTCACTTTCGCTTACATGGTTCCATCCACTGCCAAATACACTCCCAGATATCTAAAACACTTCACTTCCTCCAGTTTTTCTCCATTCAATCTTATCTCCCAATTGACTTGACCCTCAACCCTAGTGTACCTAATATCCTTACTTTTATCCACATTTACAATCAACTTTCTTCTTTCACACACTTTGCAAATCTCAGTCACCAACTTCAACAGTTTCTCACATGAATCAGCCACCAGCGGTTTATCGTCAATGAATAATAACTGACTCACTTCCCAAGCTCTCTCATCCACAACAGACTGCATACTTGCCCTTCTTTCCAAAACTCTTGCATTCACCTCCCTAACAACACCATCCATAAACAAATTAAACAACCATGGAGACATCACCCACCTCTGCCGTAAACCTACATTCTGTGAGAACCAATCACTTTCCTCTCTTCCCACACGTACACATGCCTTACATCCTCGATAAAAACTTTTCACTGCTTCTAAGAACTTGCCTCCCACATCATATATCCATAATACCTTTCACAGAGCATTTCTATGAACTCTATCATATGCCTTCTCCAGATCCATAAATGCTACATACATATCCATTTGCTTTTTTAAATATTTCTCACATACATTCTTCAAAGCAAACACCTGATCCACACATCCTCTACCACTTCTGAAACCACACTGCTCTTACCCTGTACACTTCTCTGTACATGCCTTCACCCTCTCAATCAATACCCTCCCATATGATTTCCCAGGAATACTCAACAAACTTATACCTCTGTAATTTGAGCACTCTTATCCCTTTTGCCTTTGTACAATAGCACTATGCACGCATTCCGCCAATCCTCAGGCATGAATCATACATGCATTAAATAACCTTACCAAGCAGTCAACAATACAGTCACCCCCTTTTCTAATAAATTCCACTGCAATACCATCTAAACCGTAGCCTTGCCGACTTTCATCTTCCGCAAAGCTTTTACTACCTCTTCTCATTTTCTCTAACCCTCTCACTTTGCAAACCACCTCGACCAAAACACCCTATATCTGCCACTCTATCATCAAACACGTTCAACAAAACTTCAAAATACTCACTCCATCTCCTTCTTACATCACCACTACTTGTCATCACCTCCCCATTAATGCCCTTCTCTGAAGTTCCCATTTGTTCCTTTGTCTTACGCACTTTATTTACCTACTTCCAAAACATCTTTTTATTCTCCCTAAAATTTAATGATACTCTCTCACCCCAACTCTCATTTGCCCTCTTTTTCACCTCTTGCACCTTTCTCTTGACCTCCTGTCACTTTCTTTGATACATCTCCCACTCATTTGCATTATTTCCTAGCAAAAATCGTCCAAATACCTCTCTCTTCTCTTTCACTAATAATCTTACCTCTTCATCCAACCATTCACTACCCTCTCTAATCTGCCCACCTACCACCCTACTCACGACACAAGCACATTTTGCGCAAGCCATCACTGCTTCCCTCAATACATCCCATTTTTCCCCCACAACCCTTACATCCTTTGCTCTCACCTTTTTTCCATTCTGTATTCAGTCTCCTGGTACTTCCTCACACAAGTCTCCTTCCCAAGCTCACTTACTCTCACCATATATATATATATATATATATATATATATATATATATATATATATATATATATATATATATATATATATATATATATATATATATATATATATATATATATATATATATATATATATATATATATATATATATATATATATATATATATATATATATATATATATATATATATATATATATATATATATATATATATATATATATATATATATATATATATATATATATAAATATATATATATATATATATATATATATATATATATATATATATATATATATATATATATATATATATATATATATATGTATATATATATATATATAAATATATATATATATATATATATATATATATATATATATATATATATATATATATATATATATATATATATATATATATATATGTATATATATATATATATATATATATGTATATATCGCTGGGGTGCCTCTGGCAGAGGCTGGACGGCCGGCACACACACACACACACACAACTCCCCACAGGAGTCATAAGTGATGCTACTACTTTTGTGAATTAAGAACCATTGCAACACAAACCTCGCCAGGTGGTAGAGTGACCCGCAGTGTATCGAGACAGACTTCCCCAGAACTTTTTTAAAGGGGAAGTAAATGTTTATAGTTGTGTTACTGGAGTGATAGTTTTCATACATGTTGCTCTGACAAGAAAATTGTGAAATTGGAAAAGAATGTAGCTTAGACATTGAAGCTTATTCTTTCATTGAAATGTGAACAAAAGGAGCATTTTTCAAAGTGATAGAGATGGAAAGCAAAAACGTGTTTTTCATGAATGTACTGGAAAAGTTGAGGTCCAAATAAACTTTTGGTCTGTCAAGGCTTCATTATGGCGACTGACCAACTACCTACCCTCATGTATCCAAGATATGATTGTACTTTGTGTAATGAAAACTTGAGAAACATCATAAGCCAATATTCCAGTTTCATGATAAGAGAAGTGGACCAGGCA
The DNA here is from genome assembly GCF_036320965.1 of Panulirus ornatus. Classification (NCBI taxonomy): domain Eukaryota; kingdom Metazoa; phylum Arthropoda; class Malacostraca; order Decapoda; family Palinuridae; genus Panulirus; species Panulirus ornatus. Next base: position 48,336,468 of record NC_092238.1, on the reverse strand, counting down.
GTATGATACAGTGGTTAAATTGATGAAAACTACTATTGACGTTTTTGTAAATAAATTATACATTTCCCTTTTCCATAGCCAGAGGTTGAACCATTATGTGGCATTTATTTTTCATTTCATTTCAAGCTAGAAGTTTCAGTTTTCTATATTATTTCTTACACTTTTCACATGTATTTATATATATATATATATATATATATATATATATATATATATATATATATATATATATATATATACATATATATATATATATATATGTATATATATATATATATATATATATATATATATATATATATATATATATATATATATATATATATATATATATATATATATATATATATATATGTGTGTGTGTTTGTGTGTGTGTATATGTACGTATATGTGTGTATATATATATGAATATATATATATTATCCCTGGGGATAGGGGTGAAAGAATACTTCCCACGCATTCCTCACGTGTCGTAGAAGGCGACTAGAGGAGACGGGAGCGGGGGGGGGGCAGAAATCCTCCCATCCTTGTATTTTCAACTTTCTAAAAATGGGAAACAGAAGGAGTCACGCGGGGAGTGCTCATCATCCTCGTAGACTCAGACTGGTGTGTCTAAATGTATGTGGATGTAACGAAGATGAGAAAAAAGGAGACAAAATTAGTATGTTTGAGGAAAGGAACCTGGATGTTTTGAAACGAAGTGAAACGAAGCTCAAGGGCAAAGGGGAAGAGTGGTTTGGGAAAGTCTTGTGAGTAAACTCAGGGGTTAGTGAGAGGACAAGAACAAGGGAAGGAGTAGCAGTACTTCTGAAACAGGAGTTGTGGGAGTATGTGATAGAATGTAAGAAAGTAAATTCTCGATTAATATGGGTAAAACTGAAAGATGATGGAGAGAGATGGGTGATTATTGGTGCATATGCACCTGGGCATGAGAAGAAAGATCATAAGAGGCGAGTGTTTTGGGAGCAGCTGAATGAGTGTGTTAGTGGTTTTGATGCATAAGATCGGGTGATAGTGATGGGTGATTTAAATGCAAAGGTGAGTAATGTGGCAGTTGAGGGAATAAATGGTATACATGGGGTGTTCAGTGTTGTACATGGAAATGGTGAAGAGCTTGTAGATTTATGTGCTGAAAAAGTACTAGTGATTGGGGATACCTAGTTTAAAAAGCGAGATATACATAAGTATACGTATGTAAGTAGGAGAGATGGCCAGAGAGCGTTATTGGATTACGTGTTAATTGACAGGCGTGCGAAAGGGAGACTTTTGGATGTTAATGTGCTTAGAGGTGCAACTGGAGGGATGTCTGATCATTATCTTGTGGAGACTAAGGTGAAGTTTTGTATGGGTTTTCAGAAAAGAAGAGTGAATGTTGGGGTGAAGTGGGTGGTGAGAGTAAGTGATCTTAGGAAGGAGACTTGTGTGAGGAAGTACCAGGAGAGACTGAGTACAGAATGGAAAAAGGTGTGAACAATGGAAGTAATGGGAGTGGGGGAGGAATGGGACGTATTTAGGGAATCATTGATGGATTGCGCAAAAGATGCTTGTGGCATGAGAAGAGTGGGAGGTGGGTTGATTAGAAAGGGTAGTGAGTGGTGGGATGAAGAAGTAAGATTATTAGTGAAAGAGAAGAGAGAGGCATTTGGACGATTTCTGCAGGGAAAAAATGCAATTGAGTGGGAGATGTATAAAGGAAAGAGACAGGAGGTCAAGAGAAAGGTGCAAGAGGTGAAAAAGAGGGCAAATTAGAGTTGGGGTGAGAGAGTATCATTAAATTTTAGGGAGAATGAAAAGATGTTCTGGAAGGAGGTAAATAAAGTGCGTAGGAAGAGGGAGCATATGGGAACTTCAGTGAAGGGCGCAAATGGGGAGGTAATAACAAGTAGTGGTGATGTGAGAAGGAGATGGAGTGAGTATTTTGAAGTTTTGTTGAATGTGTTTGATGATAGAGTGGCAGATATAGGGTGTTTTGCTCGAGATGGTGTGCAAAGTAAGAGGGTGAGGGAGAATAATTTAGTAAACAGAGAAGAGGTTGAAAAAGCTTTGCGGAAGGTGAAAGCAGGCAAGGCAGCAGGTTTGGATGGTATTGCAGTGGAATTTATTAAAAAAGGGGGTGACTGTATTGTTGACTGGTTGGTAAGGTTATTTCATTATGTATGACTCATCGTGAGGTGCCTTAGGATTGGCGGAATGCGTGCATAGTGCCATTGTACAAAGGCAAAGGGGATAGAGTGAGTGCTCAAATTACAGAGGTATAAGTTTGTTGAGTATTCCTGGTAAATCATATGGGAGGGTATTGATTGAGAGGGTGAAGGCATGTACAGAGCATCAGATTGGGGAAGAGCAGTGTGGTTTCAGAAGTGGTAGAGGATGTGTGGATCAGGCGTTTGCTTTGAAGAATGTATGTGAGAAATACTTAGAAAAGGAAATGGATTTGTATGTAGCATTTGAGGATCTGGAGAAGGCATATGATAGAGTTGATAGAGATGATCTGTAGAAGGTATTAAGAATATATGGTGTGGGAGGCAAGTTGTTAGAAGCAGTGAAAAGTTTTTATCGAGGATTTAAGGCATGTGTACGTGTAGGAAGAGAGGAAAGTGATTGGTTCTCAGTGAATGTAGGTTTCCGGCAGTGATGTGTGATGTCTCCATGGTTGTTTAATTTGTGTATGGATGGGCTGTTAGGGTGGTGAATGCAAGAGTTTTGGAAAGTGTGGCAAGTATGAAGTCTGTTGTGGATGAGAGAGCTTGGGAAGTGAGTCAGTTGTTGTTCGCTGATGATACAGCGCTGGTGGCTGATTCATATAAGAAACTGGAGAAGCTGGTTACTGAGTTTGGTAAAGTGTGTGAAAGAAGAAAGTTAAGAGTAAATGTGAATGAGAGTAAGGGTATTAGGTAGAGTAGAGTTGAGGGTCAACTCAATTGGGAGGTAAGTTTGCATGGAGAAAAACTGGAGGAAGTAAAGTGTTTTAGATATCTGAGAGTGGATCTGGCAGCGGATGGAACCATGGAAGCGGAAGTGAATCATAGGGTGGGGGAGGGGGCGAAAATCCTGGGAGCCTTGAAGAATGTGTGGAAGTCGAGAACATTATCTCGGAAAGCAAAAATGGGTATGTTTGAAGGAATAGTGGTTTCGACAATATTGTATGGTTGCGAGGCGTGGGCTATGGATAGAGCTGTGCGCAGGAGGGTGGATGTGATGGAAATGAGATGTTTGAGGATAATGTGTGGTGTGAGGTGGTTTGATCGAGTAAGTAATGTTAGGGTAAGAGAGATGTGTGGAAATAAAAAGAGCGTGGTTCAGAGAGCAGAAGAGGGTGTTTTGAAATAGTTTGGGCACATGGAGAGAATGAGTGTGGAAAGATTGACCAAGAGGATATATGTGTCGGAGGTGGAGGTAACGAGGAGAAGTGGGAGACGAAATTGGAGGTGGAAAGATGGAGTGAAAAATATTTTGAGTGATCGGGGCCTGAACATGCAGGAGGGTGAAAGGCGTGCAAGGAATAGAGTGAATTGGATCGATGTGGTATACCGGGGATGACGTGCTGTCAGTGTATTGAATAAGGGCATGTGAAACGTCTAGGGTAAACCATGGAAAGTTGTGTGGGTCCTGGATGTGGAAAAGGAGCTGTGGTTTCGGGCATTATTGCATGACGGCTAGAGACTGAGTGTGAGCGAATGGGGCCTTTGTTGTCTTTTTATAACGCTACCTCGCACACATGAGGGGGGAGGGGGATGGTATTCCATGTGTGGCGAGGTGGCGATGGAAATGAATAAAGGCAGACAGTGTGAATTGTGTGCATGGGTATATATGTATGTGTCTGTGTGTGTATATATATGTGTACATTGAGATGTATAGGTATGTATATTTGCGTGTGTGGACGTGCATGTATATACATGTGTATGGGGGTGGGTTGGTCCATTTCTTTCGTCTGTTTCCTTGCGCTACCTCGTAAACGCGAGAGACAGCGACAAAGGAAAATATATATATATATATATATATATATATATATATATATATATATATATATATATATATATATATATATATATATATATATATATATATATATATATATATATATATATATATATATATATATATATTTATATATATATATATATATATATATATATATATATATATATATATATATATATATATATATATATATATATATATATATATATATATATATATATATATATATATATATATATATTTATATATACATATATTTATTTATATATATATATATATATATATATATATATATATATATATATATATATATATATATATATATATATATATATATATATATATATATATATATATATATATATATATATATATATATATATATATATATATATATATATATATATATATATATATATATATATATATATATATATATATATATATATATATATATATATATATATATATATATATATATATATACATATATATATATATATTTATATATATATATATATATATATATATATATATATATATATATATATATATATATATATATATATTATATATATATATATATATATATATATATATATATATATGTATGTATATATATATATATATATATATATATATATATATATATATATATATATATATATATGTATATATATATATATATATATATATATATATATATATATATATATATATATATATATACATATATATATATATATATATATATATATATATATATATATATATATATATATATATATGAACGAGCGTTGATAAACTTATCATTTTACAAATCTAATCAACAATAAAGTTATCTTATTTGTGCAAACCATCACTAATATTAAGATTATAATTTTTTGTGTACTTAATAATAGAAGATTCAATGATATTTTTTCTTGGTAACAGAGTTAGAGTTTACAACTGAGATGCCGTTACTCCAGTCAATACAATGATCATAATTTCTAACATGATTAAACAAGGCATTTGATTCTTGTCCCGTTCCTACACTATATTTATGTTGCTTAAGTCTAACAGAAAGATCCTTACCAGTCTGACCAACATAAAATTTATCACAGTTTCCACAAGGAACTTTATAGATGCAACCAAGAGAGTTTTCTGGTGAATTCCTGATTAAGATATTCTTTATAGTATTATGTTTTAAATTCTATGTTGTTCAGACTGGTAAGGATATTTCTGTTAGACTTAAGCAACATAAATATATTATAAGAACGGTACAAGAATTAAATGCCTTGTTTAATCCTGTTAAAAACTATGATCATTTTATTGACTGGAGTAACGCCATCACAGTTGTTAACTCTAACTCTATTACCAAGAGAAATATCATTGAATCTTCTATTATTACATACACAAAGAATTATAATCTTAATATTATTGATGGTCTGTACAAATTAGATAACTTTATTGTTGATAAGATTTGTAAAATGATAGGTTTATGAACGCTCGTTGTATGTTTTAGACAATCACATGTTTACCAAATGGCGCCCTAGCTTCGTCTCTTCGATGTATATCAACTGACTGTTATATCTCTCTCTTGTGTCTCCCCTGATGATGTGATTGTTACACGAAAGTGTTTCATTTTCCCAGTGGACTCATAGGAATATATTGATCACGCGCAAAATTGTGATCCTTTCCAACATGGATTCCACACGGCTCTTCTATTACTTCTCCACAACCTGTCCTGGACTTTCTCCTTTCGTTACTGCTTTCTCCAAATCGCTAATCAAGGCGCACCAACTGAAGTTACGATTTAAAGTCCTTAGGAAATGCCTTGATGAACAAGTGATGCCAAGATCTGTCTACCTCAACGTTTGTTGCAGCTGTCTGGTCGACCATTTGACCAATTTCAAAATATTATTTTAAAGAAAAACATTGAATTAAAGAAACTTGAAATGGAGAAAGCTTTTCGCATTTCAAGAGAGAAGAAATGTGCCTTTCAAATGACAATACCGACACACTGGAAGAACCGGATGTTGGACTATTGCTATGATGAATTAAGGAAAGAACGCAATAGGCTACAAGTGTCACTAAATAGTAAGTTGGACTATCTTATTGAAAACAGTGACTGGACCAAGAACACAAACACATCTTTTGTGGTAAACCTTTCTAATAAACAACTAGATAAAGATTCCTTGTGTGCATTAGGCTATGGTTTAAGTTGTGTGTGCTCTAACAGAGAAGCCAGCTGTGTTGATGTCACAAAGTCTTTTTGTAATTTAGAAAAATACAGTAATTTAAGTAATGATGATATTAATATTTGCAAGGGTTTAGTGTATGCCAGTTTGTCAAATTAAGTGGAAGCTAATTGCCCTAAAAGATTCATAAGAGCTATTAACACCTTAGAAAAAGACAAGGATATACATATTACAAAAGCAGTTAAGGCTAACACTTGTGATTTTAGACAAAAGTAACTATTCATCTAAAATGAATGATCTAAATGATAACACAACATATTCTAAACTTAGTAAAAATCCCTTAGAAGCAGTTAATTCTCACTTCAATAAAGAAATGAAGTTGTTGTTGAAAGGTAACATTTCTCTTATCAAAAATTTGTCACCTATGTCCCCTTCATTGCCATATAAGTATGGACTTATCAAAACACATACACAAAATTTTCCAGCAAGACCTATAGTGAGTTCAGTAGGCTCCATCACATATAAATTATCAAAATGGTTAGTTTCCTTATTAAGCTCTTTAGTGGGTAAGGTATCAAATTCTAATATCATAAACAATGTAGATTTAGTCAACAAGCTAAACAATATCAATGTTAATTTTGATTTCAAACTAGTTAGCTTTGATGTTTCCTCACGTTTCACTAAAGTTCCAGTTGATGACCATTTAGAATATTTATTTGATGTCTTGGATGATATTCATTTACCTGTTTCAAAGTCTAATTTCACTGAACTGATAAAATTGTGTATAAAAGACTGTGTATTTCAATTTAATGGAGATTATTATGCTCAAAAATTTGGTATGGCAATGGGTAACCCTCTTTCACCTGTACTAAGTAATCTTTATATGGAGTTTTTTGAAACAAAATTACTAAAGGATATCTTACTTTCTAATGCAACTTGGTTTAGGTATGTAGATGATGTTCCTTGTGTTTGGCCAACAAATGAAATTTTACAAATATTTCTCCCCTTACTTAACAATTTAGTAACTTCCATCAAATTTACTGTAGAAAATGAAAATGATGGTATGTTACCATTTTTAGATTGCATGATCCATAGACAAGGAAGCAAGTGTAAGTTTAGCATATACAGAAAACCTACCAATGTATGCTCATATATCCATTATTACTCATCTCAACATGACAGAGTTAAATTATCAGCATTTCAATCAATGTTCCTTAGGGCATTACGTATTTGCAGTCCAGAGTTCATTGATGATGAGTTTGAGAAGATATATTCTATTGGATCTAAGTTAAAGTACCCTAGATCTTTCATTGATAAATCCCTTAAGTTAGCAAAGAAATCATTTTATAAAGTTGAGCCCAAACCTCCCATTGACACCAAGAATCTTTTAGTTCTCCCTTTTGATAATAATTTCACTTTGCTTCCCATGTTGCTTAAATCCTTTAATGTAAATGTTGCCTTTAGCAACAATAATACTATAAAGAATATCTTAATCAGGAATTCACCAGAAAGTTCTCTTGGTTGAATCTATAAAGTTCCTTGTCGAAACTGTGATAAATTTTATGTTGGTCAGACTGGTAAGGATCTTTCTGTTAGACTTAAGCAACATAGATATAGTATAAGAACGGGACAAGAATCAAATGCCTTGTTTAATCATGTTAAAAACTATGATCATTGTATTGTCTGGAGTAACGCCATCACTGTTGTTAACTCTAACTCTATTACCAAGAGAAATATCATTGAATCTTATATTACTAAACACACAAAGAATTATGATCTTAATATTAGTTATGGTCTGTACAAATTAGATAACTTTATTCTTGATAAGATTTGTAAAATGATAAGTTTATGAACGCTCGTTGTATGTTTTGGACAATCATATGTTTACCAAATGGCGTCCTAGCTTCGTCTCTTCGATGTATATCAACTGACTGTTATATTTCTCTCTTGTGTCTCCCCTGATGATGTGATTATTACACGAAAGTGCATTTGGGAACTTTTCGTGTTTCATTGTCCCCGTGGACTCATAGGTATATCTTGGTCACGCGCAAAATTGTGATCCTTTCCAATATATATATATATATATATATATATATATATATATATATATTAGAAAGGATCACAATATTGTGCGGGATCAAGATATTCCTATCAGTCTACGACGAAAATGAAACACGGTAAGTTCCCAAATGCACTTTCGTGTAATAATCACATCATCGGGGAGACACGTGTCGTAGAAGGCGAGTAAAGGGGACGGGAGCGGGGGGCTGGAAATCCTCCCCTCCTTGTATTTTAACTTTTTGAAAGGGGAAACAGAAGAAGGAGCCACGCGGGGAGTGCTCATCTTCCTCGAAGTCTCAGATTAGTGTGTCTAAATGTGTGTGGATGTAACCAACATGAGAAAAAAGGAGAGATAAGTAGTATGTTTGAGGAATGGAACCTGGACATTTTGGCTCTGAGTGAAACGTAGCTTCAGGGTAAAGCGGAAGAGTGATTTCGGAATGTCTTGGGAGTAAAGTCAGGGGTTACTGAGAGGACAAGAGCAAGGGAAAAAGTAGCACTATTCCTGAACATGTGATAGAGTGTTAGAAAGTAAACTCTAGATTGATTTGGATAAAACTGAAAGTGGATGGAGAAAGATGTGTGATCATTGTTGCACATGCACCTGGTTATGAGAAGAAAGATCATGAGAGGCAAGTGTTTTGGGAGCAGCTGAGTGAGTGTGTTAGTAGTTTTGATGCAAGAGACCGAGCTATAATGATAGGTGATCTCAATGCAAAGATGAGTAATGTGGCAATTGAGGGAATAATTGGTGTATATGGGGATTTTAGTGTTGTAAATGGGAATCGTGAAGAACTTGTAGATTTATGTGCTGAAAAAGGACTGGTGATAGGGAACACCTTTTTTTAATAAAAAAAAAAAAAGAGATATACATAAGTATACGTGTGTAAGTAGAAAAGATGGCCAGAGAGCGTTATTAGATTACGTGCTAATTGATAGGCGCGCGAAAGAGAGACTTTTGGATGTTTATATGCTGAGAGGTGCAACTGGAGGGATGTCTGATCACTATCTTGTGGAGGCGAAGGTGAAGATTTGTGGAGGTTTTCAGAAAAGAATAGAGAATGTTGGGGTGAAGAGGGTGGTGAGAGCAAGTGAACTTGTGAAGGAGACTTGCTTGAGGAAGTACCAGGAGAGTCTGAGTACAGAATGGAAAAAGGTGAGAACAAAGGACGTAAGGGGAGTGTGGAGGAATGGGATGCATTTAGTGAAGTAGTGATGGCATGCGCAAAAGATGCCTCTGGCTTGAGAAGCGTGAGAGGTGGGCAGATTAGAAAGGATAGCGAGTTGTGGGATGAAGGAGTAAGATTATCAGTGAAAGAGAAGGGACAGGCATTTGGACGATTTTTGCAGAGAAATAATGCAAATGAATGGGAAATGTTAAAAAAAAAAAAGAGTCAGGAGGTCAAGAGAAAGGTGCAAGAGATGAAAAAGAGGGCAAATGAGAGTTGGGGTAAGAGAGGGTCATTAAATTTTAGGGAGAATAAAAAGATATTTTGGAAGGAGGTGAATAAAGTGCGTAAGACAAGGGAACAAATGGACACTTCAGTGAAAGGAGCTAATGGAGAGGTGATAACAAGTAATGGTGATGTGAGAATGAGATGGAGTGAGTATTTTGAAGGTGTCTTGAATGTGTTTGATGTTAGAGTGGTAGATGTAGGGTGTTTTGCTCGAGATGGTGTGCAAAGTGAAAGGGTGAGGGAGAATAATTTAGTAAACGGAGAAGAGGTTGAAAAAGCTTTGCGGAAGGTGAAAGCAGGCAAGGCAGCGGGTTTGTATGGTATTACAGTGGAATTTATTAAAAAAGGGGGTGACTGTATTGTTGACTGGTTGGTAAGGTTATTGTATGTGTGACTCATGGTGAGGTGTTTCAGGATTGGAGGAATGCTTGCATAGTGCCATTGTACAAAGGCAAAGGGAAAAAAAGTGAGTGGTCAAATTAGAGAGGTATAAGTTTGTTGAGTATTGCTGGGAAATTATATGGGAGGGTATTGATTGAGATGGTGAAGGCATGTACAGAACATCAGATTGGGGAAGAGCAGTGTGGTTTCACAAGTTGTAGAGGATGTGTGGATCAGGTGTTTGCTTTGAAGAATGCATGTGAGAAATACTTAGAAAAGCAAATAGATTTGTATGTAGCATTTATGGATCTGGAGAAGGCATAGGATAGAGTTGATACAGATGTTCTGTGGAAGGATTAAGAATATATGGTGTGGTAGGCAAGTTGTTAGAAGCAGTGAAAGGTCTTTATCGTGGATGTAAGGCTTGTGTACGTGTAGGAAGAGAGGAAAGTGATTGGTTCTTAGTGAATGTTGGTTTGCGGCAGGGGTGTGTGATGACTCCATGGTTGTTTAATTTGTTTATGGATGGAGTTGTAAGGGAGGTGAATGAAAATGTTTTAGAGAGAGGGGCAAGTATGCAGTCTGTTGTGGATGAGAGATCTTGGAAAGTGACCCAGTTGTTGTTCGCTGATGATACAACGCTGGTGGCTGATTCTTGTGAGAAACTACAGAAGATGGTGACTGAGTTTGGTAAAGTATGTGAAAGAAGAAAGCGGAGAGTAAAGGTGAGTAAGAGCAAGGTTATTAGGTACAGTAGAGTTGAGGGACAAGTCAATTGGGAGGTAAGTTTAAATGGACAAAAACTGGAATAAGTGAGGTGTTTTAGATATTTGGGAGTGGATTTGGCAACGGATGGAACCATCGTAGCGGAAGTGAATCATAGGGTAGCGGAGGGGCGAAAGTTCTGGAAGCGTTGAAGTATGTGTGGAAATCGAGAAAATTATCTCGTAGAGCAAAAGTGGGTATGTTTGAAGGAATAGTGGGTCCAACATTGTTATATGGTTGAGATGCGTGAGCTATAGATACTGTTGTGCGATGGAGTGTGGATGTGCTGGAAATGAGATGTTTCAGGACAGTATGTGGTGTGAGGTGGTTTATTCGAGTAAATAATAATAGGGTAAGAGGGATGAGTGGTAAAAAAAGGATGTGGTTGAGAGAGCAAGAGAGAGTGTTTTGAAATGGTTTGGTCACATGGAGAGAATCAGTGAGGAAAGATTAACCAAGAAAATATATGTGTCAGAGGTGGAGGAAACGAGCAGTGGGAGACGAGATTGGAGGTGGAAAGATGGAGTGAAAAAGATTTTGAGTGATTGGGGTCTGAGCATGCAGGAGGGTGAAAGGCGTGTAAGGAATTGAGTGAATTGGAACTATGTGGTATACCGGGGTCGACGTGCTGTCAATGGATTGACCTAGGACGTGTGAAGCTTCTGGGGTAAACCTTGGAAAGTTCTGTGGGGCCTACATGTGTAAAGGTAGCTGTGGTTTCGGTGCATGATACATGAGAGCTAGAGACTGAGTTTGAATTAATGTGGCCCTTGTGGTATTTTCCTTGCGCTACCTCGCGCACATGCGTGGGAAGGGGGTTGTTATTTCATGTATAGCGGGGTGGCGATGGGAATGAATAATGGCAGACAGTATGAATTATGTACATATATATATACATGTATATGTCTTTGTGTGTCTCTATATGTATAGGCTGAGATGTACTGGTATGTATGTTTAGGTATGTATATTTGTGTGTGTGGACATGTATGTATATACATGTGTATATGGGTGGGTAGGGCGTTATCTCGTCTGTTTCCTTGCGCTACCTCACTAACGCAGTAGACAACGAGAAAGCAAATTATATATTTTTTTTTTCCAAAAGAGGGAACAGAGGGGGCCAGGTGAGGATATTCCAAAAAAGGCCCAGTCCTCTGTTCCTAACGCTACCTCGCTAACGCGGGAAATGGCGAATAGTTTAAAATAAAGAAAATATATATATATATAAATATACATATATATATATATATATATATATATATATATATATATATATATATATATATATATATATATATATATATATATATATATATATATATATATATATATATATATATATATATATATATATATCTATATATATATCTATATATATATATATATATATATATATATATATATATATATATATATATATATATATATATATATATATATATATATTTATTTTTTTTTTTTTATTATACTTTGTCGCTGTCTCCCGCGTTTGCGAGGTAGCGCAAGGAAACAGACGAAAGAAATGGCCCAACCCCCCCCATACACATGTACATACACACGTCCACACACACAAATATACATACCTACACAGCTTTCCATGGTTTACCCCGGACGCTTCACATGCCTTGATTCAATCCACTGACAGCACGTCAACCCCTGTACACCACATCGCTCCAATTCACTCTATTCCTTGCCCTCCTTTCACCCTCCTGCATGTTCAGGCCCCGATCACACAAAATCCTTTTTCACTCCATCTTTCCACCTCCAATTTGGTCTCCCTCTTCTCCTCGTTCCCTCCACCTCCGACACATATATCCTCTTGGTCAATCTTTCCTCACTCATTCTCTCCATGTGCCCAAACCATTTCAAAACACCCTCTTCTGCTCTCTCAACCACGCTCTTTTTATTTCCACACATCTCTCTTACCCTTACGTTACTTACTCGATCAAACCACCTCACACCACACATTGTCCTCAAACATCTCATTTCCAGCACATCCATCCTCCTGCGCACAACTCTATCCATAGCCCACGCCTCGCAACCATACAACATTGTTGGAACTACTATTCCTTCAAACATACCCATTTGTGCTTTCCGGGATAATGTTCTCGACTTCCACACATTCTTCAAGGCTCCCAAAATTTTCGCCCCCTACCCCACCCTATGATCCACTTCCGCTTCCATGGTTCCATCCGCTGACAGATCCACTCCCAGATATCTAAAACACTTCACTTCCTCCAGTTTTTCTCCATTCAAACTCACCTCCCAATTGACTTGACCCTCAACCCTACTGTACCTAATAACCTTGCTCTTATTCACATTTACTCTTAACTTTCTTCTTCCACACACTTTACCAAACTCAGTCACCAGCTTCTGCAGTTTCTCACATGAATCAGCCACCAGCGCTGTATCATCAGCGAACAACAACTGACTCACTTCCCAAGCTCTCTCATCCCCAACAGACTTCATACTTGCCCCTCTTTCCAAGACTCTTGCATTTACCTCCCTAACAACCCCATCCATAAACAAATTAAACAACCATGGAGACATCACACACCCCTGCCGCAAACCTACACTCACTGAGAACCAATCACTTTCCTCTCTTCCTACACGTACACATGCCTTACATCCTCGATAAAAACTTTTCACTGCTTCTAACAACTTGCCTCCCACACCATATATTCTTAATACCTTCCACAGAGCATCTCTATCAACTCTATCATATGCCTTCTCCAGATCCATAAATGCTACAAACAAATCCATTTGCTTTTCTAAGTATTTCTCACATACATTCTTCAAAGCAAACACCTGATCCACACATCCTCTACCACTTCTGAAACCACACTGCTCTTCCCCAATCTGATGCTCTGTACATGCCTCTCTCTCTCTCTCTCTCTCTCTCTCTCTCTCTCTCTCTCTCTCTCTCTCTCTCTCTCTCTCTCTCTCTCTCTCTCTCTCTCTCTCTCTCTCTCTCTCTCTCTCTCTCTCTCTCTCTCTCTCTCTCTCTCTCTCTCTCTCTCTCTCTATCTATCTATCTATCTCTCTATCTCTCTCTCTCTCTCTCTGTATATATATATATATATATATATATATATATATATATATATATATATATATATATATATATATATATATATATATATATATATATATATATATATATATATAGAGAGAGAGAGAGAGAGAGAGAGAGAGAGGTTTTCAGAAAAGAAGAGATAATGTTGGAGTGAAGAGAGTGGTGAGAGTAAGTGAGCTGGGGAAAGAGACTTGTGTGAGGAACTACCAGCAGAGACTGAGTACAGAATGAGAAAGGTGAGAACAAAGGACGTAAGGTAAGTGGGGGAGGAATGGGATGTATTTAGGGAAGCAGTGATGGCTTGTGCAAAAGATGCCTGTGGCATGAGAAGCATGAGAGGTTGGCATATTAGAAAGGGTAATGAGAGGTGGGATGAAGAAGAAAGATTATCAGTAAAAGAGAAGACAGAGGCATTTGGACGATTTTTGCGGGGAAAAAATGCAAATGACCGGGAGATGTATGAAAAAAGGAGGCAGGAGGTCAAAAAAATGCTTCAAGAGACGAAAAAGAGGGAAATGAGAGTTGGGGTGAGAGAGAATCATTGAATTTTAGGGAGAATAATAAGATGCTTTGGAAGGAGGTAAATAAAGTGCATAAGACAAGGGAACAAATGGGAACATCAGTGAATGGGGCATAATGGGAGGTGATAACAAGTAGTGGTGATATGAGAAGGAAGTGGAGAGAGTATTTTGAAGTTTTGTTGAACGTGTTTGATCAAATAGTGGCAGATACAGGGTGTTCTGGTCGAGGTGGTGTGCAAAGTTAGAGAGTTATGGAGAATGATTTGGTAAATAGGGAAGATGTAGTAAAAGCTTTGAGGAAGATGAAAGCCGACGAGGCAGCGGGTTTGGATGGTATTGCAGAGGAATTTATTAAAAGATTAGGTGACTGTATTGTTATTTAATGTATGTATGACTCATGGTTAGGTGCCTGGGGACTGGCCGAATGCTTGCATAGTGCCATTGTACATAGGTAAAAGGGATAAGAGTGAGTCCTCAAATTACAGAGGTATAAGTTTGTTTAGTATCCCTGGGAAACTATGTGGGAGGGTATTGATTGAGAAGGTGACGGCATGTACAGAGCATCAGATTGGGGAAGAGCAGTGTGGCTTCAGTAGTGGTAGAGGATGTGTGAATCATGTGTTTGTTTTGAAGAATGTATGTGAGAAATGCTTTGAAATGCAAATGGATTTGTATGTAGCATTTATGGATCTGGAGAAGGCATATAATAGAGTTGATAGAGATCCTCTGAGGAAGGTACTAAGAATATATGGTGTGGGAGGTAAGTTGTTACAAGCAGTGAAAAGTTTCTATCGAGGATGTAATGCATATATACGTGTAGGAAGAGAGGAAAGCGATTGGTTTCAGTGAATGTTGCTTTGCGGCAGGGGTGCGTGATGTCTCCATGGTTGTTTAATTTGCTTATGAATGGGGTTGTAAGGGAGGTAAATGCAAGAATTTTAGAAGGAGGGGCAAGTATGAAGTCTGTTGTGGATGAGAGAGCTTGGGAAGTGAGTCAGTTGTTGTTCGCTGATGATACGGCGCTTGTGGTTGATTTGGGTGAGAAACTGCAGAAGCTGGTGACTGAGATTGGTAAATGTGTGAAAGAAGAAAGTTGAGAGTAAATGTGAATAAGAGGAATATCATTAGGTACAGTAGGGTTGAGGGACAAGTCGATTGGGAGGTAAGTATCAATGGAGAAATATGGAGGAAGTAAAATGTTTTAGATATCTTGGGGTGGATTTGGCAGGGGATGGAACCATGGATGCGGAAGTGAATCATAGGGTGTGGGAGGGGGAAAACTTCTGGGAGTGTTGAAAAATGTATCTTGGAAAGCAAAAAATTGGTATATTCGTAGGAATAGTGGTTATAACAATGTTATATGGTTGCGAGGCGTGGGCTATAGATAGAGCTGTGCCGAGGAGGATGGATGTGATGAAAATGAGATGTTTGAGTATAACATGTGGTTTGAGATGGTTTGATCGAGTAAGTAATGAAAGTGTAAGAGAGATGTGCGGTAATAAAAAGAGTTTGGTTGAGAGAGCAGAAGAGGGATTTCTGAAATGCTTTGGTCACATGGAGAGAATGAGTGAGGAAAGATTGGTAAAGAGGATATATGTGTCGGAGGTGAAGGGAACGAGGAGAAGTGTGAGACTAAATTGGCGGTGGAAAGATAGAGTGAAAAAGATTTTGAGTGATCCGGGCCTTAACATGCAGGAGTGTTAAAGTTGTGCAAGGAATAGAGTGAATTGGAACGTTGTGGTATACCGGGGTCGTCGTGCTGTCAATGGATTGAACCTGGACAAGTCAAGAGTCCTGGGTAAACCATGGAAGGTTTTGTGGGCCTGGATGTGGAAATGAAGCTGTAGTTTCGGTGCATTATATATGACAGGTAGAGACTAAGTGTAAACGAATGTTCCCTTTGTTGTCTTTTCCTAGTGCTCCCTCGCGCACATGCGGGGGAAGGGGGCTGTTTTTTCATGTATGGCAGGGTTGCATCGGGAATGTATAAGGGAAGTCAGTATGAATAAGGTACGTATGTATATATGTATATGCCTGTGTGTGTATATACATATGTATATGTTGAGATGTATAGGTATATATATATGTGCGCATGTGGGTGATTTTACTTTATTCACTTCCTTCCAAAACATTTTTATATTTTCCATAAATCTTATGATACTCTCTCACTCCAACTCTCATTTGCCCTCTTTTTCACCTCTTGCACCTTTGTCTTGAACGCCTGCCTCTTTCTTTAATACATCTCCCAGTCATTTGCATTATTTCCCTGAGAAAATCGTCCAAATGCCTCTCTCTTTTCTTTCACAAATAATATTACTTCTTCATCTCATCACTCACTACCCTTTCTAATCTGCCCACCTCCAACGCTTCTCGTATCACAAGCATCTTTTGCACAAGCCATCGCAGCTTCCCGAAATACACCCCATTCCTCCCTCACTCCCTGTACTTCCTTTGTTTTCACCTTTTTCTATTCTGTACTTAGTCTCTCCTGGTATTTCCTCACACATGTCTCCTTCACAAGCTCTCTTGCGCTATGGATAGAGTTGTGCGGAGGAGGGTGGATGTGCTGGAAATGAGATGTTTAAGGACAATATTTGATGCGAGGTGGTTTGATCGATTAAATAATAATACAGTAAGAGAGATGTATTGTAATAAAAAGAGTGTGGTTGAGAGAGCAGAAGAGGGTGTTTTGAAATGGTTTGATCA
>NC_092238.1:48229343-48314343 GCF_036320965.1 Panulirus ornatus | reverse complement strand
GGGCACATGGAGAGAATGAGTGAGGAAAGATTGACCAAGAGGATATATGTGTCGGAGGTGGGGGGAACGAGGAGAAGTGGGAGACCAAGTTGGAGGTGGAAAGATGGAGTGAAAAAGATTTGGTGTGATCGGGACCTGAACATGCAGGAGGGTGAAAGGAGGGCAAGGAATAGAGTGAATTGGATCGATGTGGTATACCGGGGTTGACGTGCTGTCAGTGGATTAAAACAGGGCATGTGAAGCGTCTGGGGTAAACCATGGAAAGCTGTGTAGGTATGTATATTTGCGTGTGTGGACGTATGTATATACATGTGCATGGGGGGTGGGTGGGTTGGGCCACTTCTTTCGTCTGTTTCCTTGCGCTACCTCAAAAACGCGGGAGACAGCGACAAAGCAAAGAAAAGAAAAATGTATACTATCCATGGGGATACAGGAGAAAGAATACTTCTCACGTATTCCCTGCGTGTCGTAGAAGGCGACTAAAAGGGAAGGGAGCGGGGGGGCTGGAAATCCTACCCTTTCGATTTTAATTTTCCAAAAAGAAGGAACAGAGAAGGGGGCCAAGTGAGGATACTCCCTCAAAGGTTCAGTCCTGTGTTCTTAACGCTGCCTCGCTAACGCGGGAAATGGCGAATTATATGAAAAAAAAACATATATATATATATATATATATATATATATATATATATATATGTTTTTTTTCATACTATTCGCCATTTCCCGCGCTAGCGAGGCAGCGTTAAGAACAGAGGACTGAACCTTTGAGGGAGTATCCTCACTTGGCCCCCTTCTCTGTTCCTTCTTTTTGGAAAATTAAAATCGAAAGGGGAGGATTTATATTTTTCTATATAAATATATATATAAATATATATATATATAAATATATATATATATATATATATATATATATATATATATATATATATATATATATATATATATAATATATATATATATATATTTATATATACATATTTTTTTTTCTTTTTTTTTACTTTGTCGTTGTCTCCCGCGTTTGCGAGGAAGCGCAAGGAAAAAGACGAAAGAAAATGGCCCAACCCACTCCCATACACAATGTATATACATACATGTCCACACACGCAAATATACATACCTATACATATCAATGTACACATATATATACACACAGAGACACATACATATATACCCATGCACACAATTCACACTGTCTGCCTTTATTCATTCCCATCGCCACCTCGCCACACATGGAATACCATCCCCCTCCCCCCTCATGTGTGCGAGGTAGCACTAGGAAAAGACAACAAAGGCCCCATTCGTTCACACTCAGTCTCTAGCTGTCATGCAATAATGCCCTAAACCACAGCCCCCTTTCCACATCCAGGCCCCACACAACTTTCATTGGTTTACCCCAGACGCTTCACATGCCCTGATTCAATCCACTAACAGCACGTCAACCCCGGTATACCACATCGATCCAATTCACTCTATTCCTTGCCCTCCTTTCACCCTCCTGCATGTTCAGGCCCCGATCACACAAAATATTTTTCACTCCATCTTTCCACCTCCATTTTGGTCTCCCACTTCTCCTCGTTCCCTCCACCTCCGACACATATATCCTCTTGGTCAATCTTTCCTCACTCATTCTCTCCATGTGCCCAAACCATTTCAAAACACCCTCTTCTGCTCTCTCAACCGCGCTCTTTTTATTTCCACACATCTCTCTTATCCTTACATTGGTTACTCGATCAAACCACCTCACACCACACATTGTCCTCAAACATCTCATTTCCAGCACTTCCACCCTCCTGCGCACAACTCTATCCATAGCCCACTCCTCGAAACCATACAATATTGTTGGAAATACCATTCCTTCAAACATACCCATTTTTGCTTTCCGAGATAATGTTCTCGACTTCCACACATTCTTCAAGGCTCCCAGGATTTTCGCCCCCTCCCCCAACCTATGATTCACTTCCGCTTCCATGGTTCCATCCGCTGCCAGATCCACTCCCAGATATCTAAAACACTTTACTTCCTCCAGTTTTTCTCCATTCAAACTTACCTCCCAATTGACTTGACCCTCAACCATACCGTACCTAATAACCTTGCTCTTATTCACATTTACTCTTAACTTTCTTCTTTCACACACGTCTCCAAACTCAGTCACCAGCTTCTGCAGTTTCTCACATGAATCAGCCACCAGCGCTGTATCATCAGCGAACAACAACTGACTCACTTTCCAAGCTCTCTCATCCACAACAGACTTCATACTTGCCCCTCTTTCCAAAACTCTTGCATTCACCTCCCTAACAACCCCATCCATAAACAAATTAAACAACCATGGAGACATCACACACCCCTGCCGAAAACCTACATTCACTGAGAACCAATCAATTTCCTCTCTTCCTACACGTACACATGCTTTACATCGTTGATATATATATATATATATATATATATATATATATATATATATATATATATATATATATATATATATATATATATATATATATATATATATATATATATATATATATATATATATATATTCGTATGAGTCCACGGGGAAAATGAAATATCATCAGGGGAGACACAAGAGAGAAATATAACAGTCAGTTGATATACATCGAAGAGGCGAAGCTAGGACGCCATTTGGTAAACATGTGATTGTCTAAAACATACAACGAGCATTTATAAACTTATCATTTTACAAATCTTATCAACAATAAAGTTATCTAATTTGTATAGACCATCACCAATATTAAGATTATAATTCTTTGTGTATTTAATAGTAGAAGAATCAATGATATTTCTCTTGGTAATAGAGTTAGAGTTAATAACTGAGATGGCGTTACTCCAGTCAATACAATGATCATAGTTTTTAACATGATTAAACAAGGCATTTGATTCTTGTCCTGTTCTTATACTATATTTATGTTGCTTAAGTCTTACAGAGAGATCCTTACCAGTCTGACCAACATAAAATTTATCACAGTTTCCACAAGCACTTTATAGATGCAACCAAGAGAATTTTCTGGTGAATTCCTGATTAAGATATTCTTTATAGTATCATTGTTGCTAAAGGCAACATTTACATTAAAGGATTTAAGCAACATGGGAAGCAAAGTGAAATTATTATTAAAAGGGAGAACTAAAAGATTCTTGGTGCCATTGGGAGCCTTGGGGTCAACTCTATAAAATGATTTCTTTGCTAACTTAAGGGGTTTATCGATGAAAGATCTATGGTACTTTAACTTAGATCCAATAGAATATATCTTCTCATACTCATCATCAATAAACCCTGGACTGCAAATACGTAATGCCCTAAGGAACATAGATTGAAATGATGATAATTTAACTCTATCATGTTTAGATGAGTAATAATGGATATATGAGCATACTTCAGTGGGTTTCCTTTATATGCTAAACTTAAACTTGTTTCCTTGTCTATGGATCATGCAATCTAAAAATGGTAACATACCATTATTTTCATTTTCTACAGTAAATTTGATGGAAGGTCCTAAATTATTAAGTAAGGTGAGAAATATTTGTAAATTTTCATTTGTTGGCCAAACACAAAGAACATCATCTACATACCTGAACCAAATTGCTTTAGAAGGTAAGATATCCGTTAGTAATCTTGTTTCAAAAATTCCATATAAAGATTACTTAGTACAGGTGAAAGAGGGTTACCCATTACCATACCTAATTTTTGACCATAATAATCTCCATCAAATTGAAATACACAGTCTTTTATGCACAATTTTATCAGTTCCATGAAATTAGACTTTGAAACAGGTAAATGAATATCATCCAGGACATCAAATAAATATTCTAAAAGGTCATTAACTGGAACTTTAGTGAAAAGTGAGGAAACATCAAAGCTAACTAATTTGAAATCAAAATTAACATTGATATTGCTTAGCTTGTTGACTAAATCTATATTGTTCTTGATATTGGAATTTGATACCTTACCCATCTTATTGAAAACAGCGATTGGACCAAGAACACAAACCCATCTTTTGTGGTAAACCTGTCTAATAAACAACTAGATAAGAATTCTTCGTGTGCATTAGGCTATGGTTTAAGTTTTGTGTGCTATAACAGAGAAGCCAGCTGTGTTGATGTCACAAAGTCTTTTTGTAATTTAGAAAAATACTGTAATTTAAGTAATGATGATATTGATATCTGTAAGGGTTTAGTGTATGCCAGTTTGTCAAATCTAGTGGAAGCTAATTGCCCTAAAAGATTCATAAGAGCTATTAACACCTTAAAAAAAGACAAGGATATACATATTACTAAAGCAGTTAAGGTTAGCACTGTTGTGATTTTAGACAAAAGTAACTATTTATCTAAAATGAATGATCTTCTAAATGATAACCCAACATATTCTAAACTTAGTAAAAATCCCTTAGAAGCAGTTAATTCTCACTTCAATAAAGAAATGAGGTTGTTGAAATGTAACATTTCTCTTATCAAAAGTTTGTCATCTTTGTCCCCTTCATTGCCATATATGTATGGACTTATCAAAACACATAAACAGAATTTTCCAGCAAGACCTATAGTGAGTTTAGTAGGCTCCATCAAATATAAACTGTCAAAATGGTTAGTTTCTTAAATAAGCCCTTTAGTGAGTAAGGTATCAAATTCTAATATCATGAACAATGTAGATTTAGTCAACAAGCTAAACAATATATGTTAATTTTGATTTCAAACTAGTTAGCTTTGATGGTTCCTCACTTTTCACTAAAGTTCCAGTTGATGACCATTTAGAATATTTATGTGATATCTTGGACGATATTCATTTACCTGTTTCAAAGTCTAATTTCATTGAACTGATAAAGTTGTGTATAAAAGACTGCGTATTTCAATTTAAAGGAGATTAATGTGCTCAAAAATTTGGTATGGTAATGGGTAACCCTCTTTCACCTGTACTAAGCAATCTTTATATGGAATTTTTTGAAACAAAATTACTAAAGGATATCTTACCTTCTAATGCAATATGGTTTAGGTATGTAGATGATGTTCTTTGGGGTTAGCCAACAAATGAAAATTTATAAATATTTCTCCCCTTACCTAACAATTTAGTACCTTCCATCAAATTTACTGTTGAAGATAAGAATGCTAGTATGTTACCATTTTTAGATTGCATGATCCATAGACAAGGAAACAAGTTTAAGTTAGCATATACAGGAAACCCACCAATGTATGCTCATATATCAATTATTACTCATCTCAACATGATAGAGTTAAATTATCATCATTTCAATCTATGTTCCTTAGGACATTACGTACTTGCAGTCCAGAGTTTATTGATGATGAGTTTGAGAAAATATATTCTATTGGATCTAAGTTAAAGTACCGTAGATCTTTCATTGATAAATCCCTTAAGCTAGTAAAGAAATCATTTTATAGAGTTGAGCCTAAACATCCCAATGACACCAAGAATCTTTTAGTTCTCCCTTTCAATAATAATTTCACTTTGCTTCCCATGTTGCTTAAATCCTTTAATGTAATAAATGTTGCCATTTACAACATTAATACTATAAAGAGTATCTTATCAGGAATTCACCAGAAAATTCGATTGGTTGCATCTATAAAGTGCCTTGTGGAAACTGTGACAAATTTTATGTTGTTCAGACTGGTAAGGATCTTTCTGTTAGACGTAAGCAAAATAAATATAGTATAAGAACGGGACGAGAATCAGATGCCTTATTTAATCATGTTAAAAACTATGATCATTGTATTGACTAGAGTAACGCCATCTCGGCTGTTAAATCTAACTCTGTTACCAAGAGAAATATAATTCAATCTTCTGTTATTAAATACACAAAGAATTATAATCTTAATATCAGTGATGGTCTATAAAAATTAGATAACTTTATTGTTGAGAAGATTTGTAAAATGATAAGTTTATGACGCTCGTTGTATGTTTTGGACAATCACATGTTTACCAAATGAGGTCCTGGCTTCGTCTCTTCGATATATATCAACTGACTGTTATATTTCTCTCTTGTGTCTCCCCTGATGATCAGATGATTACACGAAAGTGCACTTGGGAACTTTTCGTGTTTCATTTTCCCCGTGGACTCATAGGAATATCTTGATCACGCGCGAAATTGTGATCCTTTCCAATATATATATATATATATATATATATATATATATATATATATATATATATATATATATATATATATATATATATATTCTTTTTTTTTCTTTTTTTTCCGCTATCTCCCACGTTTCTGAGGTAGCGCAAGGAAACAGACGAAAGAAATGGCCCAACCCACCACCATACACATGTATATACATACACGTCCACACACGCAAATATACATACCTACACAGCTTTTCATGGTTTACCCTAGACGCTTCACATGCCCTGATTCAATCCACTGACAGCACGTCAACCATGGTATACCACATCGATCCAATTCACTCTATTCCTTGCCCTCCTTTCACCCTCCTGCATGTTTAGGCCCCGATCACACAAAATCTTTTTCACTCCATCTTTCCACCTCCAATTTGGTCTCCCACTTCTCCTCGTTCCCTCCACCTCCGACACATATATCCTCTTGGTCAATCTTTCCTCACTCATTCTCTCCATGTGCCCAAACCATTTCAAAACACCCTTTTCTGCTCTCTCAACCACGCTCTTTTTATTTCCACATACCTCTCTTACCCTTACGTTACTCACTCGATCAAACCACCTCACGCCACACATTGTCCTCAAACATCTCATTTCCAGCACATCCACCCTCCTGCGCACAACTCTATCCATAGCCCACGCCTCGCAACCATACAACATTGTTGGAACCACTATTCCTTCAAACATACCCATTTTTGCTTTCCGAGATAATGTTCTCGACTTCCACACACTCTTCAAGGCTCCCAGGATTTTCGCCCCCTCCCCCACCCTATGATCCACTTCCGCTTCCATGGTTCCATCAACTGCCAGATCCACTCCCAGATATCTAAAACACTTTACTTCCTCCAGTTTTTCTCCATTCAAACTTACCTCCCAATTGACTTGAACCTCAACCCTACTGTACCTAATAACCTTGCTCTTATTCACATTTCCTCTTAACTTTCTTCTTTCACACATTTTACCAAACTCAGTCACCAGCTTCTTCAGTTTCTCACATGAATCAGCCACCAGCGCTGTATCATCAGCGAACAACAACTGACTCACTTCCCAAGCTCTCTCATCTACAACAGACTTCATATTTGCCCCTCTTTTCAAAACTCTTGCATTCACCTCCCTAACAACCCCATCCATAAACAAATTCAACAACCATGGAGACATAACACACCCCTGCCGCAAACCTACATTCACTGAGAACCAATCACTTTCCTCTCTTCCTACACGTAAACATGCCTTACATCCTCGATAAAAACTTTTCACTGCTTCTAACAACTTGCCTCCCACACCATATATTCTTCATAGCTTCCAAAGAGCATCTCTATCAACTCTATCATATGCCTTTTCCAGATCCATAAATGCTACATACAAATCCATTTGCTTTTCTAAGTATTTCTCACATACATTCTTCAAAGCAAACACCTGATCCACACATCCTCTACCACTTCTGAAACCACACTGCTCCTCCCCAATCTGATGCTCTGTACATGCCTTCACCCTCTCAATCAATACCCTCCCATATCATTTACCAGGAATACTCAACAAACTTATACCTCTGTAATTTGAGCACTCACTCTTATCCCCTTTGCCTTTGTACAAAGGCACTATGCACGCATTCCGCCAATCCTCAGGCACCTCATCATGAGTCATACATACATTAAATAACCTTACCAACCAGTCAATAATACAGTCACCCCCTTTTTTAATAAATTTCACTGCAATACCATCCAAACCTGCTGCCTTGCCGGCTTTCATCTTCCGCAAAGCTTTTACTACCTCTTCTCTGTTTACCAAATCATTTTCTCTAACCCTCTCACTTTGCACACCACCTCGACGAAAACACCCTATATCTGCCACTCTTTCATCAAACACATTCAACAAACCTTCAAAATACTCACTCCATCTCCTTCTCACATCACCACTACTTGTTATCACCTCCCCATTTGCTCCCTTCACTGAAGTTCCCATTTGCTCCCTTGTCTTACGCACTTTATTTACCTCCTTCCAGAACATCTTTTTATTCTCCCTAAAATTTAATGATACTCTCTCACCCCAACTCTCATTTGCTCTCTTTTTCACCTCTTGCACCTTTCTCTTGACCTCCTGTCTCTTTCTTTTATACATCTCCCACTCAATTGCATTTTTTTCCCTGCAAAAATCGTCCAAATGCCTCTCTCTTCTCTTTCACTAACAATCTTACTTCTTCATCCCACCACTCACTACCCTTTTGTAATTAACCCACCTCCCACTCTTCTCATGCCACACGCATCTTTTGCGCAATCCATCACTGATTCTCTAAATACATCCCATTCCTCCCCCACTCCCCTTACTTCCATATATATATATATATATATATATATATATATATATATATATATATATATATATATATATATATATATATATATATATATATATATATATATATATATATATATATAGTTTTTTTATTTATCACACTTAATCGCTGTCTCCTGCTTTATCGAGGTTGTGCAAGGAAACAGAAGGGGATTGGCCCAACCCACCCGCAAACACATGTATATATATATAGACACCCACTCATGCATGCATGCATACCTGTTTATTTCAACGTATACATACATTTACTTACACAGACATATAGATATATACACATGTTCATATTCATATTTGCTGCCTTCATCCATTCCCGTCCCCACTCCTCACACCTGAAATTGCTTCCCCCTTCAACGAGGAAGTGCTAGGAAAAGAGAAAATATGCATAAATATGTGTTTGTGTGTGGGTGTGTGTGTGTGTGTGTGTGTGTGTGTGTGTGTGTGTGTGTGTGTGTGTGTTTGTGTGTGTGTGTATATGTGTGTTAGTGTGTGTGTGTGTGTGTGTGTGTGTGTGTGTGTGTGTGCCGAATATGACAGCATATTCTCAATTACCTATCTTCATTATTAGTTCTTTAATTTCACTATTCTACCAATGACTGAAAGTTTAAACACAGTGTCACATAAATCTTTAATTTTATTTTGACATTTCACCTTCAAAGAGGCATTGTCAGTAATGCACAGATGTATCAGAGACCACAAAATAAATACCCCGTAACCAGAACATACAATTACATTTTTATAGGTAATCACATTTTGTATGATGACGAATAGCTCATGTGAAATTGTACATGCCAGATCTCACTTTGAAAACTGTAGAATCCTGCAAGTTTCAAAAGAAGTGCACATCAAGGGCCGGGCCCTAGGAATCAATAACAAAGCCATCATGATCTTTCACAATATCTCTGTTTGGTGGTACATCTCCTACTAGCAGAGTGACAGTCTCTGGGCAGAGGACACAATCAAGTATTCACTACCGTAATTAAGGAGGTCAAAGACGATTAGGGTGGCCCAAGAGAACTAGTTTCTGAGATGCTAAAAGGAGGGAAGAAAAGCTGATATTTACATATATACAAAAAATAAATATCATCAGACAATATGATACAAAGGACTACAAGGGAATGCAAAGGAATTCAAACAGCAACAGACCACTGGGTCCTTATGAGGCTGTGTGTGACAGAGGAATATGTCAGAAGCTCACAGAATAGTGTGGCAAATGTTAGAAGGTACACAAATAAAAAGAGAACTACCTACAATTTGTCATTCTGACTGTGGCGGCGCAAATGATACTGAAAGTCGTGGACTTGAAGTATTTACCGAGTCTTTTCTTAAACTTATTCATAGTACTGCTTTCAACCATTCTACTTGGCAGATCGTTCTATATGTTAACAATTCTGTTGAAGATAAAGTACTTGGCCTTATTCAACGCATATTGTTTGCTCAAGATTTTGTATCTAATACTACTAGTAATGTCAGGCGAATAAAGCTTTGGTAACTTGATCGATTAAGATTATCTGAGCCTTTGATCATTTTGAATACTCGTATTAAATCACCTTTTAACCTCTTTTCAAAGCCAAATAGATTCAAGTTGTTAAATTTCAACTCGTTTCTTGTTTCTCAGTCCGGGAATCATCACGGTAGCTTGACGATCTACTTTTTTCATTCTGTCTATATCATTTTTTAGGTAGGTTGACCAAAACTGAACACAATATGCAAGATGTGAACGGTCCTATGAATTGTAAAGAGCATGAAGATTTCCCTAGACTTAAATTCGAAGGCTCTATCTATGAAACTAAGAATTTTGTCCCCTCTTTTCACTGCTTCTATGCATTTTCTTTCTTTGGTTTAGGTCTTTTACCCCATTACCTTTTTGCACTTCAAAAGAATTCATACTTAGTTTAACTTTTCGTTTTATACTACCAATATGTAAAACTTTACACTTAGCAATATCAAATCTCATTTGCCACTTATGAGCCCAGTTCATCAGTTTGTCTACGTAAGCTTGAAGGTGTAGACGTTCATTTTAATATATGTTTCCGAGCTTTGTATCATCAACGAATTTTGACATCTTGCCATGCAGCCCATTATCAATATCATTAATATAAATGAGAAAGAGAACCGGTCCCAAGACTGATCATTGTGGCGTTCAAAAGTTGCGTCTAACTACTCTTCGTTTACGGCCAGTTAACCAATTTCCTATCCATGAAAGTACAATCGTATCAGTGCTATGTGCCCTTATTTCTTTTAGCGGCCTTTGACGTGAAACCTTATCGAAATCTTTTTGAAACTCTAGATAGATAACATCTGCTGCTTTCCTTTCCTCATACATGTTGATTATATCATAAAGAAATCAAGCAGATTTGTCAAACATGAGGGATTTCGTAGAAAACCAGTCTCAGAAGCATTTATCAAGTGGAGGTTCTTTAAATGGTTTACAAATCTATCTCAAATGATCATTTCCATAAGTTTTCTAACTACAGACATTAGGCTAACAGGGAGATGATTTTACCTTTTATGAGTATTGGTGTTACATTGGCAAACTTTAATTCATCTGCAACCTTTCCTTTAGCAAGTCTCTTTGTGATAAGGGCAGTCAAGGGCTTAACTGTGTAATAACATGGCTCGTTCATTATTCTTGGATAAAACTTGTCAGGGCCTGCCGTTCTATTTATTTTCATTCTGATTATTTCTGAGGGTATGTCATCGGCTTTTATGTGAGACTGTTGGAAAACGTCAACCATCTATTATAAGTGAAACTGGATTCAAGACATAGGTTGTGTCTTCGATCGTAAATGCAGATGCAAAAAAGAATCATGTTCTTGCCATGGCTTCGTTGTCTTGAACTAAGACCGTTTTCCAGGGTTATTCCGAGGTTCTTTTACAAATTTTACCCTCAGTACCAGGAACACGTGACGCTGATCTCACGATAGTGTTAGAGCATAAACTTGCTGCACTGCCTTCTGCATTGTTCAGTAATGATGGGTCGATGCGGAAAACAAAAAAGACAGATCTGACAAAGACGCTAGAGGCAGTATATGAGGATATTCATATTCTGCCAGCACATAAGGAGAAGGACCACTGCACACATCATTAATGGAATGGCAGTGTAAATAATTCAGTCTCTTCAATGAGTTTCTCCTCAAACCCTTTGATAATATATCAAAGAGCATCCTGAAGAAGATCTTAAGATTTTTAGAGAATGAATCCCTGAGCAGTAATGTCATGAAAGCTGTTCGACAGATAAAACAAAGAAAATGCAATAAAGCAGATGGAGCGTCAACGAGGAGGTTCCAGTGACTTTACTCAAAGTCACCAACTGATTGATGCGCATGATCTGGCAGACTATCGATTGTTCCTGAGAGACTGCATGAAGAAAACAGATATGCTCCAATTTCTTGGTGACTCAGTCGTATCCATGCACCAGCACGACTGAAAAGATAACCAATCAATATTTCTTGCTAGATTTTTTGCTAGTACCAAGACTGGACTAACTCCAGTGAAGAACACTGGAGTTAGTCCTGCATCCCTATCTTTTCTTCCGAGAAGAATCAGACACCGAGCTTTTCTGGCACGCCATTCATCTTTCAAACACACTCTCAAGTGTTTCCATTCGTAATGACGATACGGATGTGTTAGTGCAAATATTGTACGTTTTAGTAAAGGATGTCTAGCTGTTTGACATGTAAGAGCATTACATATCACTATTACATCCTTGTGATTGTACCCGCAAGTCTTCCGTCTTGACGTGGCTATGACTCTACCAGTGGACTACACAGGACTGGCACTGTCTTAACAAAACTGTCACTACACGTCAATACAGCCTACTCTTTTCCGTGTATTGGTGTATCAGCACCACTCGCTGCTTCCCTGCATGTTGTAAGTCGCTTTGTTCTGTCGTTCTACTGGGAGAAGGGAAGATAAACCAGCAACCTGGACGAATTGACATCAATATCGGCGTAATCGGCAGACAAAGAGGCAGCCATGCTCTCTCCAAATGAAAACGCTCTCAAACAGCACCTGTTAAGAGCCATGTTGCAAACCTTTAATATGGTGCCAAAGTGACATTGTAAAGACAAATGTAGCGGATGTTGTAGGTCATGGGTGGAGTATGGGTGGAGAAGGTCATCTGAAGAACAATATATATGAAAGACGAAACACCATCCAGCATAAGTTCACCTCTCCAATTTCTTCTGCAGTGACTTTCTTTCTTCCAAGAGGGGACAATCTATCATCCCTCGTCTAACATGATTAAAGCACTGTATTTTCACTGGGTGTCCCAACAGCCCAGTATACAGGTACAGAGTATAATTCAACTCCAGCTCCTATCATAGTCTTAATGTCAGATAATATCAACGTTATAGATCGTCAGCGTAACAGTATCTTACTTTGTAACTTTTCCATAAGTTTGTTCGTCATCACTGCTGCGATAAGAATACAAATATGATATATATCATTATAGCTGCTGTCAATAGTGTAACGCTGCATAACTGTATTTACTTAAAAGTGTGCCCGAAAGGGTGTCATTTCATGTGTGGCGGGGTGGCGACAGGAGTGGCTGAGGGCAGCAAATATGAATATGTACAAGTGCATATATGTATTTATCTGTGCATGTATATGAATGTATACATTGAAATGTATAGGTATTGTATGTGTACGTGTGTCGGCGTGCATGTATATACATGTGTATGTGGGTGGGCTGGGCGATTCTTTTGTCTGTTTAATTGCGCTACCTCGCTAACGCGGGAGACAGCCACAAAGTATAATAATAACAAAAAAAAAAAACAGGGATGAGGTAGTGAAAGCTTTGCGGAAGATGAAAGCCTGCAAGGTGGCGGGTTTGAATGGCATGGCTGTGGAATTTACTAAGAAGGGGCGTGACTGTGTTGTTGACTGGTTGATGAGGATATTCAATGTATGTATGGATGGTTCATGGTGAAGTGCCTGAGGATTGGAGGAATGTATGCACAGTGCCATTGTACAAAGGCAAAAGGGATGAAGGTGAGTGTTCAAATTACAGAGGTATAAGTTTGTTGAGTATTCCTAGGAAATCATTTGGGAGGGTATTGATTGAGAGGGTGAAGGCATGTACGGAACATCAGATTGGGGAAGAACAGTGTGGCTTCAGAAGTGGTAGAGGATATGTGGATCAGGTGTTTGCTTTGAAGAATGTATATGAGAAATACTTGGAAAAATATATGGATTTGCATGTAACATTTATGGATCGGAGAAGGCATATGATAGAGTTGATAGAGATGCTCTGTGGAAGGAATTAAGAGTATATGGTGTGGGAGGTAAGTTGCTAGAAGCAGTGAAAAGTTTTTATCGAGGATGTAAGGCATGTGTACGATTAGGAAGAGAGGAAAGTGATTGCTTCTCAGTGAATGTTGGTTTGCGGCAGGGGTGTGTGATGTCTCCATGGTTGTTTACTTTGTTTATGGATGGGGTTGTAAGGGAGGTGAATGCAAGAGTTTTGGAGAGAGGGGCAATATGCAGTCTGTTGTGGAGGAGAGGGCTTGGAAAGTGTCAGTTGTTGTTCACTGACGACACAACGCTGGTGACTGATTTGGGTGAGAAACTGCAGAATTTGGTGACTGGGTTTGGTAAAGTTTGTAAAAGAAGCTGAGAGTAAATGTGAATAAGAGCAAGGTTATTAAGTTCAGTATGGTTGAGGGATAAGTTAATTAGGAGGTAAATTTGAATGGAGAAAAACTGGTGGAAGTGAAGTGTTTTAGATATCTGGGAATGGATTTGGCATCGGATGGAACCATGGAAGTGGAAGTGGGTCACAGGGTGGGGGAGGATGTGAAATTTCTGGGAGCGTTGAAAAATGTATGCAAGGAGACAACATTATCTCGAAAGCAAAAATGAGTATGTTTGAAGGAATAGTGGATCCAACAATGTTTCATGGTTTCAAGGCGTGGGCTATGGATAGGCTTGTGCGGAGGAGGGTGGATGTGTTGGAAATGAGATGTTTGAGAACAATGTGTGGTTGAGGTGGTTTGATCTAGTAAGTAGTGAAAGGGTAAGAGAGATGTGTGGTAATAAAAAGAGTGTGGTTGAGAGAGCAGAAGAGGGTGTATTGAAATGGTTTGGTCACATGGAGAGAATGAGTAAGGATAGATTGACAAAGAGGATATATATGTCAGGGATGGAGGGAACGAGGAGAGGTGGGAGACCAAATACGAGGTGGAAGGATGGAGTGAAGAAGATTTTGAGCGATCATGGCCTGAACATGCAGGAGGGTGAAAGGCGTGCAAGGAATAGATTGAATTGGAAAATGTGGTATAGCACGGTCGACGCGCTGTCAGTGGATTGAACCACGGCGTGTGAAGAGTTTGGGGTAAACCATGGAAATTATTGTGGAGCCTGGAAGTGGAGAGGAAGCTTTGGTTTTGGTGCATTATACATGACAGCTAGAGACGGAGTGTGAACGAATGTGGCCTTTGTTGTCTTTTCCTAGCGTTACATCGCGCACCTTCGGGGGAGGGGGTTGTCATTTCATGTGTGGTGCGGTGGCGACGGAAATGAATAAAGGCAGCAAGTATGAATTGTGTACATGTGTATATGTGTATATATCTGTGTATGTATATATGCATGTATACCTTGAAATGAATAGATATGTATATGTGCGTGTGTGGACATGTATGTATATACATGTGCATGTGGGCGGGTCGGGCCATTTTTTGTCTGTTTCCTTGCGCTGCCTCGCTCTAGCGGGAGACAGCGACAAAGTATGATGATATGAATATATATATATACGTAGAGAGAGAGAGAGAGAGAGAGAGAGAGAGAGAGAGAGAGAGAGAGAGAGAGAGAGAGAGAGAGAGAGAGAGAGAACTCTCTCTATAGCATACAAAGAGTAATAGAAAAGTAAACACTCGCAGATAATGCTCTTCTATGCATGTGTTTTTAGAAAACAAATCCACTGTTTTTTCTCATCATGTAGGATCTCTGCAAAGGTACTACTTACAACCCTAAACTAAGTGCACCTTATCCTCTCTCATACATACACAATCAACTCTCGACTTTGGAAAATCATTCATCGTGTATTACTGTGAAAGCAGCTTTTGTATTCATAATCGAAAGCTCATATTCCATGACACTTTTACCCATAGTAATGTATCGCCTTTTAAAATTTTGCCACTGTAAGAGACCATCTAGTTTTGCCTTTTCTAATGCAATTGAGACTGTAATGTTCCCAACTGTGTATGTGTGATAACTATGTACGTTACACATATCTACCATTGAAAAAGGTAGTGTTTTTTCTTTAAATGTGTGGATTTAGTTTAATTTCCCTGGAATCGTAACATGATGGCCCCTCGAGGCAGAACGGAGAAGTGAACTGTAACAACGTTCATGCAAATAGATAAGCCAGATCTGTAGGTCTATCTGGTATGCCACATTAGCCATACAGTATATAATTGACCCTAGATTTTTTTTCCATAGGATAAGAAACTTGTATTTCATCGATGACATCCTAAAAACATATACACTGCTGTACACCTCTATAAACAATACTTACCTTTCTTAAATCATGAGCACGTCGCATAAACTATTACAACTATAATTCGCATAGTAAATATGTGTATGTGATGTGAGATGTGTTTCTAAGCATGAGTTGCCATGGGTCTGCATGGGTTCGAATCCTGGGCGCAGCATTCAGCTTACAGCCATACCAGGTGTTCATTCTCCCATCGGGACCGGTAGATAAATGAGTTCCTGTCTTGAATCGGTTTATGTGTGTGTGTGTGTGTGTGTGTGTGTGTGTGTGTGTGTGTGTGTGTGTGTGTGCGAATATACACAGGAGGAAAACAACGGTACATACATACAAGGTTAAGAGATGGGGCACCACTACTGTAAAACTCTGTCCCGTAACACACAAACAGTAATCATATCCACGGTCAAATAGCGACAATAGAAAAGGGGTTGGGTAAGTACGCCTAATATTTATGTCAGGAGAATACTTTATATGAAAATGGAATGCAGATATATTACCAATCAACCTATTAATCATGATATGAACGTTGTGGGAAAGGGCCATAATTTTTCGCATAAAATTATTTCTATTCACTCTAAAATGATTGACATGAACAATATGTTTTTCAGTGGAAATGATAATCTCATACGGGTGAAGGGCAGGTATGTGTGTGTGTGTGTGTGTGTGTGTGTGTGTGTGTGTGCGTGTGTGTGTGTGTGTGTGTGTGTGTGTGTATGTGTGTGTGTGTGTGTGTGTGTGTGTGTGTGTGTGTAAATACCCATTAGTACTGTACAAGAGGGAGTTTTACACTCTTTTGTGTGTATGTTTGTATCTTGCTGGTTGTATTAAAACAATTTGTACTGTACTGTACGGTAGGGGGTTTTATACTACTTTGTGTGTATGTTTGTATCTAGCTGTTTGTATTCACCAATTGTACTGTCTGGGGAAGAGTTTTACACTCGTATGGTCCCATATCTTGAACATTGTTTACTACAATGGATCTTCTTCAATTTGTTTATGCTGTCTGCATTAATCATGTTCTTATTCAATCTGTTCCATTTATATATATTTATATATATTTACATATATATGTTCTGGAAGGAGGTAAATAAAGTGCGTAAGACAAGGGAGCAAATGGGAACTTCAGTGAAGGGCGAAATGGGGAGGTGATAACAAGTAGTGGTGATGTGAGAAGGAGATGGAGTGAGTATTTTGAAGGTTTGTTGAATGTGTTTGATGATAGAGTGGCAGATATAGGGTGTTTTGGTCGAGGTGGTGTGCAAAGTGAGAGGGTTAGGGAAAATGATTTGGTAAACAGAGAAGAGGTAGTAAAAGCTTTGCGGAAGATGAAAGCCGGCAAGGCAGCAGGTTTGGATGGTATTGCAGTGGAATTTATTAAAAAAGGGGGTGACTGTATTGTTGACTGGTTGGTAAGGTTATTTAATGTATGTATGACTCATGGTGAGGTGCCTGAGGATTGGCGGAATGCGTGCATAGTGCCATTGTACAAAGGCAAAGGGGATAAGAGTGAGTGCTCAAATTACAGAGGTATAAGTTTGTTGAGTATTCCTGGCAAATTATATGGGAGGGTATTGATTGAGAGGGTGAAGGCATGTACAGAGCATCAGATTGGGGAAGAGCAGTGTGGTTTCAGAAGTGGTAGAGGATGTGTGGTTCAGGTGTTTGCTTTGAAGAATGTATATGAGAAATACTTAGAAAAGCAAATGGATTTGTATGTAGCATTTATGGAACTGGAGAAGGCATATGATAGAGTTGATAGAGATGCTCTGTGGAAGGTATTAAGAATATATGGTGTGGGAGGCAAGTTGTTAGAAGCAGTGAAAAGTTTTTATCGAGGATGTAAGGCATGTGTACGTGTAGGAAGAGAGGAAAGTGATTGGTTCTCAGTGAATGTAGGTTTGCGGCAGGGGTGTGTGATGTCTCCATGGTTGTTTAATTTGTTTATGGATGGGGTTGTTAGGGAGGTGAATGCAAGAGTTTTGGAAAGAGGGGCAAGTATGAAGTCTGTTGGGGATGAGAGAGCTTGGGAAGTGAGTCAGTTGTTGTTCGCTGATGATACAGCGCTGGTGGCTGATTCATGTGAGAAACTGCAGAAGCTGGTGACTGAGTTTGGTAAAGTGTGTGAAAGAAGAAAGTTAAGAGTAAGTGTGAATAAGAGCAAGGTTATTAGGTACAGTAGGGTTGAGGGTCAAGTCAATTGGGAGGTGAGTTTGAATGGAGAAAAACTGGAGGAAGTGAAGTGTTTTAGATATCTGGGAGTGGATCTGGCAGCGGATGGAACCATGGAAGCGTAAGTGGATCATAGGGTGGGGGAAGGGGCGTTAATTCTGGGAGCCTTGAAGAATGTGTGGAAGTCGAGAACATTATCTCGGAAAGCAAAAATGGGTATGTTTGAAGGAATAGTGGTCCCCAACAATGTTTTATGGTTGCGAGGCGTGGACTATGGACAGAGTTGTGCGCAGGAGGATGGATGTGCTGGAAATGAGATGTTTGAGGACAATGTGTGGTGTGAGGTGGTTTGATCGAGTAAGTAACGTAAGGGTAAGAGAGATGTGTGGAAATGAAAAGAGCGTGGTTGAGAGAGCAGAAGAGGGTGTTTTGAAATGGTTTGGGCACATGGAGAGAATGAGTGAGGAAAGATTGACCAAGAGGATATACGTGTCGGAGGTGGAGGGAACGAGGAGAAGACGGAGACCAAATTGGAGGTGGAAAGATGGAGTGAAAAAGATTTTGTGTGATCGGGGCCTGAACATGCAGGAGGGTGAAAGGAGGGCAAGGAATAGAGTGAATTGGAGCGATGTGGTATACCGGGGTTGACGTGCTGTCAGTGGATTGAATCAAGGCATGTGAAGCGTCTGGGGTAAACCATGGAAAGCTGTGTAGGTATGTATATTTGCGTGTGTGGACGTATGTATATACATGTGTATGGGGGTGGGCCATTTCTTTCGTCTGTTTCCTTGCGCTACCTCGCAAACGCGGGAGACAGCGACAAAGCAAAAAAAAAAAAAAAATATATATAATATATATACATATATATATATATATATATATATATATATATATATATATATATATATATATATATATATATATATATATATATATATATATATATACATGTGTGTGTGTGTGTGTGTGTGTGTGTGCGTATGTGTGCGTTTGTATAAAGCCTTTACTTTATTCTTTAGGGAAAATTTTGGGATACATATGTTATCTACAATTTTGTGATGAATGGATGCGGACATTTTATACATTTTGGAGATAAATTCAGACAAGAAATATTATGGCGACTGAACAATGCATTCATCCACATACAGATCCCTAGTCTCTGACTTGATCTACATCTCTTCTTGTCACTGTTTCTTCAATGAACTCAGACTTGGACAGGATATCTCAGTGCGGTACATAAAATCTTGTTAAGGGAAATGCCTTTTAAAACTACTTTCTACCCATCTCTATATCAAAAGCTCCAACAACTCACGTCTTTCCTTTGATGGTTCTCTAATTCTACCTTTTGACAAAGTGATCATACTTGGTGTTACAGTAACATTCATTCTTTCTTAGAAACTCCATATTACAGGAATAGTTAAGTCTGCCTCGAAGAAACTGGGTGTCCTGTTTAGATGTCATTTCGAAAGACTGGATTTTTCACTTTCTCCCAAATTCATAGTTACTTTTTCTTTTCTTTTTTCGTTCCATAAATTTATTTTTTACAACTAAGACCCGACCTTGATGTAGACTTTTGTCTAAGACTGGAGCCTTCAACATGAAAAAAAAGGAAAAAATTAGATAAAATTTGGGTTAATTACTCAATAACTGGTACTAGGGTGAAATCAGTACTCATGTACTTCGTTATACTTCAAAAGCGGTTGCTCTGCCAAACTCGCATAAGTGTATTCATATGTGCTTGATTTAACTGCAATCAGCAAGATAACCAAGATAACATGATGACACGCAGACACGTAATCATTGCAATATCTATATATCAACATACTTTGATCAGCAGATCTAACCATATCATGTATTATTAGTTTCATACGATTAATTCGACAATCGTCTGATGTTAAGATCAGAACACTAAATTACTCTGTTCAAATCACTCAGATTTTTTTTTACGATCTCAGATACACATCGAAACAACTATTACCAACTTCCCTCCACAATCAGTAACAAACTAAGTGGTTTTTCCTCGAGAATTCATTTAACTTTACCTATTACTCTAACTTTTTTCCTTGGCGCTGTTATTGTCTTTACATAGCATCCTGTGTTGTCTAATTTCAGATGCATGTGTTTTTATCTCATATACCAACAACCCAACCAGTGCTGAACGAAGTATCATTCAGCGCGTCTTGTAGATATATAGGAGATCTTAATCAACGTTTCGGATCCCCACATATTCTTTGTCCCCAAGATATAAATTCGTCTTTTCTTATTCAGTCTTTACTAATCCTAGTTCATATCTAGTTAATTCTTATCCTTTTTTCAGTGAGTGTTTCCTTTACGTTCGACCAAACATATCTCTCTCTACCATCATCATCTAGAAGCTCTGGGACATTCCCGTGGCTTGTTATTTAGGCTCTCCGTCTTCTCATCCCTATCGTCATAACAACTTCATACAATATTTTTTCTTTATTATCATTTTGATTCCCCATGTACTATTAGTTTGCCTACGGCTGCCAGTGAAGTCATCGCAGATTCCATGAGGGAGCAAACCTACTCCTTCGGCCCCATACTCCTGTCCTAGTTATGATATCTGAGGATTGCGTGAAGTTGAGAGGGGTAAAGAAGCTCTGCTTCCCTTACCTCCTCAAGGGTCCTGAAGTGCCAAAGTTAGTGAGGTGAGATGGCGGCACTAGCCTCCCTCTTTCTCTACCTGGTCTTCTCGAGGAGTGCTGGGCCTGGGACCCACTTCAACTTGATGGACGGCGCCCCAGGGCAAACATAGGGATATTTGAGAGAAGGACGTCCCCCCATTTTTTCCACCTTCCCAGCATCACCTTAGGCCGAAGCTCAGGACTTGAAGGTAAACGAGACAGAACATTCCTTCCTCTTGTCTCTTCCTCGTTCTCGGTCTGTGTGGGCAAGGGAGAGATACAGTGAGGACAAAGTACGGTGCCTATTGGTTCTCGAAGCCTGGTATCCCTCCAGCGGCTCACTACGGGAAGCAAGGAGGCAGGGTGACCACCCATAAAAAAGACAATATCATCGCATTAGAAAGTCTCGTGTGTCGGAGTGATAAGTTTTTCCTTACGATTTCAGTTTGTGCTCTTCTGTCCAAACATCTTATGATCAACTTGGGACATCTTTTTGGACTCAACCCCGTATCTGGGCAAAACAAATACGTTGTTAGAAAAGCTGTTCCAATTCTTTGAAAAGTTACGTATTCCTTTGAAAAGTTAGTCTTCCTTCGGAAAGTTATCCATGGATAGATAAAGTTACGGACCTTGTATTGAAAAAGGAGTGAAGAAAAGGAAGTTGCCAAGTTTCAAACAAGCTCAGCAATTTTTTCTTTTCGTATTTTCTGTGATACTTGAAATCTATGGAAGCATAAAACGTTTGATGAAATATAGTATTCCAGATCATCTAATATCAGTCATATGCAGTTGTCAAATCTATGTTTACTAAGAAAGCAAGCGGATATTTTTTACAGATTTGATCTATGAACGTAGAAAAACAAGAAATGTGAGATTTACTGTACTGCTAACATCTATCAAGTATAGACTCCATTTTATGCAGTGCAGTGGATTGAAACGAAGGTTATTTCCATAATACATTATAAAGTACTTTTTGTTCAGTAGCCTCACAGTATCTCTTTGTGAAATCCCTTAACGATGAAATTGAGTACTAAGTCAGAATGGATCTCCGGTTTGTTTCAAAGATGGGCGGAAAATTCATTACAAATCAAAAGAAAATGGCAGGTACTTATGTAAACATGCACATAGAAGCGCTCAAGCAATAGGCGGTAAACAACCATCGACCTGAACGACTGAAGGGTGAACGGCGGCGGGACAATGAACCTAGATTACAGTGGACGTCAATTCCCACACTTTATCCCACATTGATATCTTGTCTTTCAGCTTTGCATACACATGGTTCCTAGCATTCATTCTACATACACATTATCTTAACAGTTAACACTTGACAAAATGTGACTCAAAAGGCATTATTTCAACTTTAAACTCCTCTGCAGTGAGCGTAATGCTTTTGCCCTGTCTAATGGCAAAATCTCGTCATATGAAAAGAAAGTTTGATAGATGAGGCATCACGAGTGTTATCATCTAATCATCTCCATCCTCTACAGATAGACAATTGCACGCGGAGCCGTGCCGTCTACTACCTAAGGTGTGGAAACTGTGCCTTCCACACAACCGAGGCTGCTGGGGAAACTACGGAGTGGTACATGTAAGACATTTTCAGTCATTCATATTCCATCTCGTCTTGAGGAACTGAACACACCGTCTCATCCAGGCGATCATCGTGAATTTTTCATTCGACAATTCGGAAAAGAACCTGCTGTACCATACTCTCCATCGTCACCTCCTCACACCAAAGGTGA
The DNA here is from genome assembly GCF_036320965.1 of Panulirus ornatus. Taxonomy (NCBI): domain Eukaryota; kingdom Metazoa; phylum Arthropoda; class Malacostraca; order Decapoda; family Palinuridae; genus Panulirus; species Panulirus ornatus. Next base: position 48,291,807 of record NC_092238.1, on the reverse strand, counting down.
AGTCCATCATACCCGAGTTACAGCTAAGCATCACTTTCACGTATGGATCATACAAACTCGAGAAGGCCGGGACGACAAGAACAGCCCAGTTCCAGCACATGAAAAAATTCTGAAGTAGCAGATTGTGTGGGTCATGCTGGTTCGTCTAAGGCCCTTTCGCTTTGTTACAGCCCATGATTCTCTATTGTATGCACATCTCTGTATATTTTCACCCAGTGGAACGTAAGAAATATCACTGAACCTATATATATTATCTTTGTCATAATTGAAATATATATATATATATATATATATATATATATATATATATATATATATATATATATATATATATATATATATATATATATATATATATAATATATATATATATATATATATATATATATATATATATATATATATATATATATATGTGTGTGTACAGTAGGGTTAAGGGTCAAGTCAATTGGGAGGTGAGTTTGAATGGAGAAAAACTGGAGGAAGTGAAGTGTTTTAGATATCTGGGAGTGGATCTGGCAGCGGATGGAACCATGGAAGCGGAAGTGGATCATAGGGTGGGGGAGGGGGCGAAAATTCTAGGGGCCTTGAAGAATGTGTGGAAGTCGAGAACATTATCTCGGAAAGCAAAAAATGGGTATGTTTGAAGGAATAGTGGTTCCAACAATGTTGTATGGTTGCGAGGCGTGGGCTATGGATAGAGTTGTGCGCAGGAGGATGGATGTGCTGGAAATGAGATGTTTGAGGACAATGTGTGGTGTGAGGTGGTTTGATCGAGTGAGTAACGTAAGGGTAAGAGAGATGTGTGGAAATAAAAAGAGCGTGGTTGAGAGAGCAGAAGAGGGTGTTTTGAAGTGGTTTGGGCACATGGAGAGAATGAGTGAGGAAAGATTGACCAAGAGGATATATGTGTCGGAGGTGGAGGGAACGAGTAGAAGAGGGAGACCAAATTGGAGGTGGAAAGATAGAGTGAAAAAGATTTTGTGTGATCGGGGCCTGAATATGCAGGAGGGTGAAAGGAGGGCAAGGAATAGAGTGAATTGGAGCGATGTGGTATATGGTATACCGGGGTTGACGTGCTGTCAGTGGATTGAATCAAGGCATGTGAAGCGTCTGGGGTAAACCATGGAAAACTGTGTAGGTATGTATATTTGCGTGTGTGGATGTATGTATATACATGTGTATGGGGGGGGGGGGTTGGGCCATTTCTTTCGTCTGTTTCCTTGCGCTACCTCGCAAACGCGGGAGACACCGACATAGTATAATAAAATATAAATATATATATATATATATATATATATATATATATATATATATATATATATATACATATATATATATATATATATATATATATATATATATATATATATATATATATTTTTTTTTTTTTTTTTTTTTTTTTATACTTTGTCGCTGTCTCCCGCGTTTGCGAGGTAGCGCAAGGAAACAGACGAAAGAAATGGCCCAACCCACCCCCATACACATGTACATACATACGTCCACACACGCAATATACATACCTACACAGCTTTCCATGGTTTACCCCAGACGCTTCACATGCCTTGATTCAATCCACTGACAGCACGTCAACCCCTGTATACCACATCGCTCCAATTCACTCTATTCCTTGCCCTCCTTTCACACTCCTGCATGTTCAGGCCCCGATCACACAAAATCCTTTTCACTCCATCTTTCCACCTCCAATTTGGTCTCCCTCTTCTCCTCGTTCCCTCCACCTCCGACACATATATCCTCTTGGTCAATCTTTCCTCACTCATTCTCTCCATGTGCCCAAACCACTTCAAAACACCCTCTTCTGCTCTCTCAACCACGCTCTTTTTATTTCCACACATCTCTCTTACCCTTACGTTACTCACTCGATCAAACCACCTCACACCACACATTGTCCTCAAACATCTCATTTCCAGCAAATCCATCCTCCTGCGCACCACTGTACCATAGCCCACGCCTCGCAACCATACAACATTGTTGGAACCACTATTCCTTCAAACATACACATTTTTGCTTTCCGAGATAATGTTCTCGACTTCCACACATTCTTCAAGGCTCCCAGAATTTTCGCCCCCTCCCCCATCCTATGATCCACTTCCGCTTCCATGGTTCCATCCGCTGCCAGATCCACTCCCAGATATCTAAAACACTTCACTTCCTCCAGCTTTACTCCATTCAAACTCACCTCCCAATTGACTTGACCCTCAACCCTACTGTACCTAATAACCTTGCTCTTATTCACATTTACTCTTAACTTTCTTCTTTCACACACTTTACCAAACTCCGTCACCAGCTTCTGCAGTTTCTCACATGAATCCGCCACCAGCGCTGTATCATCAGCGAACAACAACTGACTCACTTCCCAAGCTCTCTCATCCCCAACAGACTTCATACTTGCCCCTCTTTCCAAAACTCTTGCATTCACCTCCCTAACAACCCCATCCATAAACAAATTAAACAACCATGGAGACATCACACACCCCTGCCGCAAACCTACATTCACTGAGAACCAATCACTTTCCTCTCTTCCTACACGTACACATGCCTTACATCCTCGATAAAAACTTTTCACTGCTTCTAACAACTTGCCTCCCACACCATATATTCTTAATACCTTCCACAGAGCATCTCTATCAACTCTATCATATGCCTTCTCCAGATCCATAAATGCTACATACAAATCCATTTGCTTTTCTAAGTATTTCTCACATACATTCTTCAAAGCAAACACCTGATCCACACATCCTCTACCACTTCTGAAACCACACTGCTCTTCCCCAATCTGATGCTCTGTACATGCCTTCACCCTCTCAATCAATACCCTCCCATATAATTTACCAGGAATACTCAACAAACTTATACCTCTGTAATTTGAGCACTCACTCTTATCCCCTTTGCCTTTGTACAATGGCACTATGCAAGCATTCCGCCAATCCTCAGGCACCTCACCATGAGTCATACATACATTAAATAACCTTACCAACCAGTCAACAATACAGTCACCCCCTTTTTTAATAAATTCCACTGCAATACCATCCAAACCTGCTGCCTTGCCGGCTTTCATCTTCCGCAAAGCTTTTACTACCTCTTCTCTGTTTACCAAATCATTTTCCCTAACCCTCTCACTTTGCACACCACCTCGACCCAAACACCCTATATCTGCCACTCTGTCATCAGACACATTCAACAAACCTTCAAAATACTCATTCCATCTCCTTCTCACATCACCACTACTTGTTATCATCTCCCCATTTACGCCCTTTACTGAAGTTCCCATTTGCTCCCTTGTCTTACGCACCCTATTTACCTCCTTCCAGAACATCTTTTTATTCTCCCTAAAATTTACTGATAGTCTCTCACCCCAACTCTCATTTGCCCTTTTTTTCACCTCTTGCACCTTTCTCTTGACCTCCTGTCTCTTTCTTTTATACTTCTCCCACTCAATTGCATTTTTTCCCTGCAAAAATCGTCCAAATGCCTCTCTCTTCTCTTTCACTAATACTCTTACTTCTTCATCCCACCACTCACTACCCTTTCTAAACAGCCCACCTCCCACTCTTCTCATGCCACAAGCATCTTTTGCGCAATCCATCACTGATTCCCTAAATACATCCCATTCCTCCCCCACTCCCCTTACTTCCATTGTTCTCACCTTTTTCCATTCTGTACACAGTCTCTCCTGATACTTCTTCACACAGGTCTCCTTCCCAAGCTCACTTACTCTCACCACCTTCTTCACCCCAACATTCACTCTTCTTTTCTGAAAACCCATACTAATCTTCACCTTAGCCTCCACAAGATAATGATCAGACATCCCTCCAGTTGCACCTCTCAGCATATGAACATCCAAAAGTCTCTCATTCGCACGCCTGTCCATTAACACGTAATCCAATAACGCTCTCTGGCCATCTCTCCTACTTACTTACATTCATTACTTTCATTCATTTCAAGCTAAAAGTTTGTTTTCTAAATTGTTTCTTACATTTTTCATATGTATATATGTGTATGTGTGGGTGTGTGTGTGTGTGTGTGCGTGTGTGTGTGTGTGTGTGTGTGTGTGTGTGTGTGTGTGTTTATATATGTATATTATCCCTGGGGATAGGGGTGAAAGAATACTTCCCACGTATTCCTCGCGTGTCGTAGAAAGCGACTAGAGGGGACGGGAGCGGGGGGCCGGAAATCCTCCCCTCCTTGTATTAACTTTCTAAAATGGGAAACAGAAGATATATATATATATATATATATATATATATATATATATATATATATATATATATAGATAGATATATATATACAAATATTTATATATATATATATATATATATATATATATATATATATATATATATATATATGTATGTATATATATATATATATATATATATATATATATATATATATATATATATATATATATATATATATATATATATATATATATATATATATATATATATATTTTTTTTTTTTTTTTTGTCGCTGTCTCCCGCGTTTGCGAGGTAGCGCAAGGAAACAGACGAAAGAAATGGCCCAACCCACCCCCATACACATGTATATACATACGTCCACACACGCAAATATACATACCTACACAGCTTTCCATGGTTTACCCCAGACGCTTCACATGCCCTGATTCAATCCACTGACAGCACGTCAACCCCGGTATACCACATCGCTCCAATTCACTCTATTCCTTGCCCTCCTTTCACCCTCCTGCATGTTCAGGTCCCGATCACACAAAATCTTTTTCACTCCATCTTTCCACCTCCAATTTGGTCTCCCTCTTCTCCTCGTTCCCTCCACCTCCGACACATATATCCTCTTGGTCAATCTTTCCTCACTCATTCTCTCCATGTGCCCAAACCATTTCAAAACACCCTCTTCTGCTCTCTCAACCACGCTCTTTTTATTTCCACACATCTCTCTTACCCTTACGTTACTCACTCGATCAAACCACCTCACACCACACATTGTCCTCAAACATCTCATTTCCAGCAAATCCATCCTCCTGCGCACCACTGTACCCATAGCCCACGCCTTGCAACCATACAACATTGTTGGAACCACTATTCCTTCAAACATACACATTTTTGCTTTCCGAGATAATGTTCTCGACTTCCACACATTCTTCAAGGCTCCCAGAATTTTCGCCCCCTCCCCCATCCTATGATCCACTTCCGCTTCCATGGTTCCATCCGCTGCCAGATCCACTCCCAGATATCTAAAACACTTTACTTCCTCCAGTTTTACTCCATTCAAACTCACCTCCCAATTGACTTGACCCTCAACCCTACTGTACCTAATAACCTTGCTCTTATTCACATTTACTCTTAACATTCTTCTTTCACACACTTTACCAAACTCAGTCACCAGCTTCTAGAAAAAGGTGAGAACAATGGAAGGAAGGGGAGTGGGGGAGGAATGGGATGTATTTAGGGAATCAGTGATGGATTGCGCAAAAGATGCTTGTGGCATGAGAAGAGTGGGAGATGGGTTGATTAGAAAGGGTAGTGAGTGGTGGGATGAAGAAGTAAGAGTATTAGTGAAAGAGAAGAGAGAGGCATTTGGACGATTTTTGCAGGGAAAAAATGCAATTGAGTGGGAGATGTATAAAAGAAAGAGACAGGAGGTCAAGAGAAAGGTGCAAGAGGTGAAAAAAAGGGCAAATGAGAGTTGGGGTGAGAGAGTATCATTAAATTTTAGGGAGAATAAAAAGATGTTCTGGAAGGAGGTAAATAAAGTGCGTAAGACAAGGGAGCAAATTTGAACTTCAGTGAAGGGCGGAAATGGGGAGGTGATAACAAGTAGTGGTGATGTGAGAAGGAGATGGAGTGAGTATTTTGAAGGTTTGTTGAATGTGTTTGATGATAGAGTGGCAGATATAGGGTGTTTTGGACGAGGTGGTGTGCAAAGTGAGAGGGTTAGGGAAAATGATTTGGTAAACAGAGAAGAGGTAGTAAAAGCTTTGCGGAAGATGAAAGCCAGCAAGGCAGCAGGTTTGGATAGTATTGCAGTGGAATTCATTAAAAAAGGGGTTGACTGTATTGTTGACTGGTTGGTAAGGTTATTTAATGTATGTATGACTCATGGTGAGGTGCCTGAGGATTGGAGGAATGCGTGCATAGTGCCATTATACGAAGGCAAAGGGGATAAGAGTGAGTGCTCAAATTACAGAGGTATAAGTTTGTTGAGTATTCCTGGTAAATTATATGGGAGGGTATTGATTGAGAGGGTGAAGGCATGTACAGAGCATCAGATTGGGGAAGAGCAGTGTGGTTTCAGAAGTGGTAGAGGATGTGTGGATCAGGTGTTTGCTTTGAAGAATGTATGTGAGAAATACTTAGAAAAGCAAATGGATTTGTATGTAGCATTTATGGATCTGGAGAAGGCATATGATAGAGTTGATAGAGATGCTCTGTGGAAGGTATTAAGAATATATGGTGTGGGAGGCAAGTTGTTGGAAGCAGTGAAAAGTTTTTATCGAGGATGTAAGGCATGTGTACGTGTAGGAAGAGAGGAAAGTGATTGGTTCTCAGTGAATGTAGGTTTGCGGCAGGGGTGTGTGATGTCTCCATGGTTGTTTAATTTGTTTATGGATGGGGTTGTTAGGGAGGTGAATGCAAGAGTTTTGGAAAGAGGGGCAAGTATGAAGTCTGTTGGGGATGAGAGAGCTTGGGAAGTGAGAAAGAAATGGCCAAACCCACCCCCATACACATGTATATACACACACGTCCAAACACGCAAATATACATACCTATACATCTCAATGTACACATATATATACACAGACAGACACATACATATATATCTATGCACACAATTTACACTGTGTGCCTTTATTCATTCCCATCGCCACCTCGCCACATATGGAATACCATCCCCCTCCCCCCTCATGTGTGCGGGGTAGCGCTATTAAAAGACAACAAAGGCCTCATTCGTTCACACTCAGACTCTAGCTGTCATGCAATAATGCCCGAAACCACAGCTTCCTCTCCACATCCAGACCCCACACAGCTTTCCATGGTTTACCCCAGACGCTTCACATGCCCTGATACAATCCACTGACAGCACGTCAACCCCGGTATACCATATCGATCGAATTCACTCCATTCCTTGCCCTTCTTTCAACCTCCTGCATGTTCAGGACCCGATCTCAACCACGCTCTTTTTATTTCCACACATCTCTCTTACCCTTACATTGCTTACTCTATCAAACAACCTCACACCACACATTGTCTTCAAACATCTCATTTCCAGCACATCCATCCTCCTGCGCACAACTCTATCCATAGCCCATGCCTCGCAACCATACAACATTGTTGGAACCACTATTCCTTCAAATATACCCATTTTTGCTTTCCGAGATAATGTTCTCGACCTCCACACATTCTTCAAGGCTCCCAGGATTTTCGCCCCCTCCCCTACCCTATGATTCACTTCCGCTTCCATGGTTCCATCCGCTGCGAGATCCAATCCCAGATATCTAAAACACTTTACTTTCTCCAGTTTTTCTCCATTCAAACTTACCTCCCAGTTGACTTGACCCTCAACCCAACTGTACCTAATAACCTTGCTCTTATTAACAATTACTCTCAACTTTCTTCTTTCACACACTTTACCAAACTCAGTCACCAGCTTCTGCAGTTTCTCACATGAATCAGCCACCAGCGCTGTATCATCAGCGAACAACAACTGACTCACTTCCCAAGCTCTCCCATCCCCAACAGACTTCATACTTGCCCCTCTTTCCAAAACTCTTGCATTCACCTCCCTAACAACCACATCCATATAGAAATTAAACAACCATGGAGACATCACACACCCCTGCCGCAAACCTACATTCACTGAGAACCAATCACTTTCCTCTCTTCCTACACGTACACATGCCTTACATCCTCGATAAAAGCTTTTCACTGCTTCTAACAACTTGCCTCCCACACCATATATTCTTAATACCTTCCACAGAGCACTAACAACTCTATCATATGCCTTCTCCAGATCCATAAATGCTACATACAAATAAATTTGCTATTTCTCACATACATTCTTCAAAGCAAACACCTGATCCACACATCCTCTACCACTTCTGAAACCACACTGCTCTTCCCCAATCTGATGCTCTGTACATGCCTTCACCCTCTCAATCAATACCCTCCCATATAATTTACCAGGAATACTCAACAAACTTATACCTCTGTAATTTGAGCACTCACTCTTATCCCCTTTGCCTTTGTACAATGGCACTATGCACGCATTCCGCCAATCCTCAGGCACCTCACCGTGAGTCATACATACATTAAATAACCTTACCAACCAGTCAACAATACAGTCAACCCCTTTTTTAATAAATTCCACTTCAATACCATCCAAACCTGCTGCCTTGCCATCTTTCATCTTCAGCAAAGCTTTCACTACCTCTTCTCTGTTAACCAAATTATTTTCCCTAACCCTCTCACATTGCACACCACCTCGACCAAAACACCCTATATCTGCCAATCTATCATCAAACACATTCAACAAACCTTCAAAATACTCACTCCATCTCCTTCTGACATCACCACTACTTGTTATCACCTCCCCATCTGCGCCCTTCACTGAACTTCCCATTTGCTCTCTTGTGTTACGCACTTTATTTAACTCCTTCCAGAACATCTTTTTATTCTCCCTAAAATTTAATGATACTCTCTCACCCCAACTCTCATTTGCCCTCTTTTTCACCTCTTGCACCTTTCTCTTGACCTCCTGTCTCTTTCTTTTATACATCTCTCACTCAATTGCATTTTTTCCCTGCAAAAATCATCCAAATGCCCTCTCTTCTCTTTCACTAATAATCTTACTTCTTCATCCCACCACTCACTACCCTTTCTAATCAACCCACCTCCCACTCTTCTCATGCCACAAGCATCATTTGCGCAATCCATCACTGATTCCCTAAATACATCCCATTCCTCCCCCACTCCCCTTACTTCCATTGTTCTCACCTTTTTCCATTCTGTACTCAGTCTCTCCTGGTACTTCCTCACAGAAGTCTCCTTCCCACGCTCACTTACTCTCACCACCCTCTTCACCCCAACATTCACTCTATTTTTCTGAAAACCCATACAAATCTTCAGCTTAGCCTCCACAAGATAATGATCAGACATCCCTCCAGTTGCACCTCTCAGCACATTCACATCCAAAAATCTCTGTTTCGCACGCCTGTCAATTAACACGTAATCCAATAACGCTCTCTGGCCATCTCTCCTACTTACATACGTATACTTATGTATATCTCGCTTTTAAACCAGGTATTTCCAATCACCAGTCCTTTTTCAGCATATAAATCTACAAGCTCTTCACCATTTCCACTTACAACACTGAACACCCCATGTATACCAATTATTCCCTCAACTGCCACATTACTCATCTTTGCACTCAAATCACCGATCACTATAACCCGGTCTCGTGCATCAAAACCACTAACACACTCATTCAGCTGCTCCCAAAACTCTTGCCTCTCATGATCTTTCTTCTCATGCCCAGGTGCATATGCACCAATAATCACGAATCTCTCTCCATCAACTTTCAGTTTTATCCATATTAATCGAGAATTTACTTTCTTCCATTCTATCACATACTCCCACAACTCCTGTTTCAGGAGTATTGCTACTCCTTCCCTTGCTCTTGTCCTCTCACTAACCCCTGCCTTTACTCCCAAGACATTCCCAAACCACTCTTCCCCTTTACCCTTGAGCTTCGTTTTACTCAGAGCCAAAACATCCAGGTTCCTTTCCTCAAAACATGCTACCTATCTCTCCTTTTTTCACATCTTGGTTACATCCACACACATTTAGACACCCCAGTCTGAGCCTTCGAGGAGGATGAGCACTCCCCGTTTGAGTCCTTCTTCTGTTTCCCATTTTAGAAAGTTAAAAAAATTCAAGGAGGGGAGGATTTCTGGCCCCCCCCGCTCCCGTCCCCTTTAGTCGCCTTCTACGACACGCGAGGAATGCGTGGGAAGTATTCTTTCACCCCTATCCCCAGGGATAATATATATATATATATATATATATATATATATATATATATATATATATATATATACATATATATATATATATATATATATATATATATATATATATATATATATATATATATATACATACACATACATATATATACATATATATATATATATATATATATATATATATATATATATATATATATATATATATATATATATATATATATATATATATATATATATATATATATATATATATATATATATATATATATATATATATATATATATATATATATATATATATATATATATATATATATATATATATATATATATATATATATATATATATATATATATATATATATATATATATATATATATATATATATATATATATATATACATATATATATATATATATTTATATATATATATATATATATATATATATATATATATATATATATATATATATATATATATATATATATATATATATATATATATATATATATATATATATATATATATATATATATATATATATATATATATATATATATATATATTATCCCTGGGGATAGGGGAGAGAGAAGACTTCCCTCGTATTCCTTGGGAATGTCTTGGGAGTAAAGTCAGGGGTTAGTGAGAGGACAAGAGCAAGGGAAGGAGTAGCACTACTCCTGAATCAGGAGTTGTGGGAGCATATGATAGAGTGTAAGAAAGTAAATTCTAGACTGATTTGGGTAAAACTGAAAGTTGATGGAGAGAGATGGGTGATCATTGGCGCATATTTACCTGGGCATGAGAAGAAAGATCATAAGAGGCAAGTGTTTTGGGAGCAGCTGAATGAGTGTGTTAGTTGTTTTGATGCACAAGACCGGGTTATAGTGATGGGTGATTTGAATGCAAAGGTGAGTAATGTGGCAGTTGAGGGAATAATTGGTATACATGGAGTGTTCAGTGTTGTAAATGGAAATGGTGAAGAGCTTGTGGATTTATGTGCTGAAAAAGGACTGGTGATTGGGAATACCTGGTTTAAAAAGCGAGATATATATAAGTGTACGTATGTAAGTAGGAAAGATGGCCAGAGAACGTTATTTTATTACGTGTTAATTGATAGACGCACGAAAGAGAGACTTTTGGATGTTAATGTGCTGAGAGGTGCAACTGGAGGGATGTCTGATCATTATCTTGTGGAGGCGAAGGTGAAGATTTGTGGGGGTTTTCAGAAAAGAAGAGAGACTGTTGGGGTGAAGAGGGTGGTGAGAGTAAGTGAGCTTGGGAAGGAGACTTGTGTGAGGAAGTACCGGGAGAGACTGAGTGCAGAATGGAAAAAGGTGAGAACAGGGAAAGTAAGGGGAGTGGTGGAGGAATGGGATGTATTTAGGGAAGCAGTGATGGCTTGCGCAAAAGATGCTTGTAGCATGAGAAGCGTTGCAGGTGGGTTGATTAGAAAAGGTAGTGAGTGGTGCAATGAAGAAGTATTATTGCTAGTTAAAGAGAAGAGAGAGGCATTTGAACGGTTTTTGCAGGGAAAAAATGCAAATGAGTGGGAGAGGTATAAAAGAAAGAGGCAGGAGGTCAAGAGAGAGATGCAGGAGGTGAAAAAGAGGGCAAATGAGAGTTGGGGTGAGGGAGTATCATTGAATTTCAGGGAGAAAAAAAAAGATGTTTTGGAAGGAGGTAGGTAAAGTGCGTAAGACAAGGGAGCAAATAGGAACATCAGTGAAGGGTGCTAATGGGGAGGTGATAACAAGTAGTGGTGATGTGAGAAGGATATGGAGTGAGAATTTTGAAGGTTTGTTGAATGTGTTTCATGCTAGAGTGGAAGATGTGGGGTGTTTTGGTCGAGGTGGTTTGCAAAGTGAGAGGGTTAGGGGAAATGATTTAGTAAATAGAGAATAGGTAGTAAAAGCTTTACGGAAGATGAACGCCGGCAAAGCAGCAGGTTTGGATGGTATTGCAGTGGAATTTATTAAAAAAGGGAGTGACTCTATTGTTGACTGGTTCGTAATGTTATTTAATGTAAGTGTGATTAATGGTGAATTGCCTGAGGATTGGCGGAATGCTTGCATAGTGCCATTGTACAAAGGCAAAGGGGATAAGAGTGAGTGCTCAAATTACAGAGGTATAAGTTTGTTGAGCATTCCTGGTAAATTATATGGGAGGGTATTGATTGAGAGAGTGAAGGCGTGTACAGAGCATCAGATTGGGGAAGAGCAATGTGGTTTCAGTAGTAGAGGATGTGTGGATCAGGTGTTTGCTTTGAGGAATGTATGTGAGAAATACCTAGAAAAACAAATGGATTTGTATGTAGCATTTATGGATCTGGAGAAGGTATATGATAGAGTTGATAGAGATGCTCTGTGGAAGGTTTTAAGAATATATGGTGTGGGAGGCAAGTTGTTAGAAGCAGTGAAAAGTTTTTATCGATGATGTAAGGCATGTGTACGTGTAGGAAGAGAGGAAAGTGATTGGTTCTCAGTGAATGTAGGTTTGCGGCAGGGGTGTGTGATGTCTCCATGGTTGTTTAATTTGTTTATGGATGGGGTTGTTAGGGAGGTGAATGCAAGAGTTTTGGAAAAAGGGGCAAGTATGCAGTCTGTTGTGGATGAGAGAGCTTGGGAAGTGAGTCAGTTGTTGTTCGCTGATGATACAGAGCTGGTCGTTGATTCATGTAAGAGACTGCAGAAGCTGCTGACTGAGTTTGGTAAAGTGTGTGAAAGAAGAAAGTTAAGAGTAAATGTGAATAAGAGCAAGGTTATTAGGTACAGTAGGGTTGAGGGCCAAGTCAATTATGAGGTAAGTTTGAATGGAGAAAAACTGGATGTAACCATGGAAGCGGAAGTGAGTCATAGGGTGGGGGAGGGGGCGAAAATTCTGGGAGCCTTGAAGAATGTTTGGAAGTCGAGAACATTATCTCGGAAAGCAAAAATGGGTATGTTTGAAGGAATAGTGGTTCCAACAATGTTGTATGGTTGCGAGGCGTCGGCTATGGATAGAGTTGTGCGCAGGAGGATGGATGTGCTAGAAATGAGATGTTTGAGGACAATATGTGGTGTGAAGTGTTTTGATCGAGTAAGTAATGTAAGGGTGAGAGAGATGTGTGGAAATAAAAAGAGTGTGGTTGAGAGAGCAGAAGAGTGTGTTTTGAAATGGTTTGGTCACATAGAGAGAATGAGTGGGGAAAGATTGACCAAGAGGATATATGTGTCAGAGGTGGAGGGAGCGAGAAGTGGGAGACCAAATTGGATGTGGAAAAATGGAGTGAAAAAGATTTTGAGTGATTGGGGCCTGAACATGCAGGAGAGTGAAAGGCGTGCAAGGAAGAGGTAGTGAAAGCTTTGCGGAAGATGAAAGCCGGCAAGGCAGCAGGCTTGGATGGTATTGCAGTGGAATTTATTAAAAAAGGGGGTGACTGTATTGTTGACTGGTTGGTAAGGTTATTTAATGTATGTATGACTCATGGTGAGGTGCCTGAGGATTGGAGGAATGCGTGCATAGTGCCATTGTACAAAGGAAAAGGGGATAAGAGTGAGTGCTCAAATTACAGAGGTATAAGTTTGTTGAGTATTCCTGGTAAATTGTATGGGAGGGTATTGATTGAGAGGGTGAAGGCATGTACAGAGCATCAGATTGGGGAAGAGCAGTGTGGTTTCAGAAGTGGTAGAGGATGTGTGGATCAGGTGTTTGCTTTGAAGAATGTATGTGAGAAATACTTAGAAAAGCAAATGGATTTGTATGTAGCATTTATGGATCTGGAGAAGGCATATGATAGAGTTGATAGAGATGCTCTGTGGAAGGTATTAAGAATATATGGTGTGGGAGGCAAGTTGTTAGAAGCAGTGAAAAGTTTTTATCGAGGATGTAAGGCATGTGTAGGTGTAGGAAGAGAGGAAAGTGATTGGTTCTCAGTGAATGTAGGTTTGCGGCAGGGGTGTGTGATGTCTCCATGGTTGTTTAATTTGTTTATGGATGGGGTTGTTAGGGAGGTAAAGGCAAGAGTTTTGGAAAGAGGGGCAAGTATGAAGTCTGTTGGGGATGAGAGAGCTTGGGAAGTGAGTCAGTTGTTGTTCGCTGATGATACAGCGCTGGTGGCTGATTCATGTGAGAAACTGCAGAAGCTGGTGACGGAGTTTGGTAAAGTGTGTGGAAGAAGAAAGTTAAGAGTAAATGTGAATAAGAGCAAGGTCATTAGGTACAGTAGGGTTGAGGGTCAAGTAAATTGGGAGGTGAGTTTGAATGGAGAAAAACTGGAGGAAGTGAAGTGTTTTAGATATCTGGGAGTGGATCTGGCAGCGGATGGAACCATGGAAGCAGAATTGGACCATAGGGTGGGGGAGGGGGCGAAAATTCTGGGAGCCTTGAAGAATGTGTGGAAGTCGAGAACATTATCTCGGAAAGCAAAAATGGGTATGTTTGAAGGAATAGTGGTTCCAACAATGTTGTATGGTTGCGAGGCGTGGGCTATGGATAGAGTTGTGCGCAGGAGGATGGATGTGCTGGAAATGAGATGTCTGAGGACAATGTGTGGTGTGAGGTGGTTTGATCGAGTAAGTAACGTAAGGGTGAGAGAGATGTGTGGAAATAAAAAGAGCGTGGTTGAGAGAGCAGAAGAGGGTGTTTTGAAATGGTTTGGGCACATGGAGAGAATGAGACCGGGTTATAGTGATGGGTGATTTGAATGCAAAGGTGAGTAATGTGGCAGTTGAGGGAATAATTGGTATACATGGGGTGTTCAGTGTTGTAAATGGAAATGGTGAAGAGCTTGTAGATTTATGTGCTGAAAAAGGACTGATGATTGGGAATACCTGGTTTAAAAAGCGAGATATACATAAGTACACTTATGTAAGTAGGAGAGATGGCCAGAGAGCGTTTTTGGATTACGTGTTAATTGACAGGCGTGCGAAAGAGAGACTTTTGGATGTTCATATGCTGAGAGGTGCAACTGGAGGGATGTCTGATCATTATCTTGTGGAGGCTAAGGTGAAGATTTGTATGGGTTTTCAGAAAAGAAGAGTGAATGTTGGGGTGAAGAAGGTGGTGAGAGTAAGTGAGCTTGGGAAGGAGACCTGTGTGAGGAAGTACCAGGAGAGACTGTGTACAGAATGGAAAAAGGTGAGAACAATGGAAGTAAGGGGAGTGGGGGAGGAATGGGATGTATTTAGGGAGTCAGTGATGGATTGCGCAAAAGATGCTTGTGGCATGAGAAGAGTGGGAGGTGGGTTCATTAGAAAGGGTAGTGAGTGGTGGGATGAAGAAGTAAGAGTATTAGTGAAAGAGAAGAGAGAGGCATTTGGACGATTTTTGCAGGGAAAAAATGCAATTGAGTGGGAGATGTATAAAAGAAAGAGACAGGAGGTCAAGAGAAAGGTGCAAGAGGTGAAAAAAAGGGCAAATGAGAGTTGGGGTGAGAGAGTGTCATTAAATTTTAGGGAGAATAAAATGATGTTCTGGAAGGAGGTAAATAAAGTGCGTAAGACAAGGGAGCAAATGGGACCTTTAGTGAAGGGCGCAAATGGGGAGGTGATAACAAGTAGTGGTGATGTGGGAAGGAGATGGAGTGAGTATTTTGAAAGTTTGTTGAATGTGTTTGATGATAGAGTGGCAGATATAGGGTGTTTTGGTGGAGGTGGTGTGCAAAGTGAGAGGGTTAGGGAAAACGATTTGGTAATGTATATATATATATATATATATATATATATATATATATATATATATATATATATATATATATATATATATATATATATATATATATATATATATATATATATGTTGCTTTACTCAAACAAGCTGTGAGCACCATTAGAACAACACGTTGTCGTAATTACATCGTTATTGATGAACGAGATGCTTTTCGTCATCACAACAATGCGAATAATATTGAAGTTATCCACCATGGTAGGTTTTCACATAAACTAATGAGATTTTTCCCCCATCTTTCTCCCTCTCTATGTTATCATTTTTAACCGGAGCAACACTTCACTTTGTCCTTGATATGATACGTATATGATTATATTTCGGTTATATAGTATAGCTTTGTAATCAGTTGTGATAAAACACATCACGAACTGAATAATTTTCTTGCGATATCTAAATGCTTCACATGGACGTGATCATATGCCTGCAAATCAATTATAGGTAAGTAACGTACTTTATCCCTACTGAGTGTAGTGTCTAATCAAGATTATCTGGGTTATTGCATCAGCTATTCAGAATTTTGAAGATAGACATTTCTCACCTTCAAGATATCTCAAAAGCTGCAAGAAATATATTTTTGAAATGTTTGCCGAGGAAGAGCCACTTCAACATACGTTGGATATCGTGGTATGACGTACGTTGAATGGATGACAAATTGGAACAAGGCCAGCATTAAGGTGTCAGAAATTTAATTATCATTTTCTAAAGTGTTTTGACACGAGTTGCAGATGAATCTCTCTCGCATCGCGTTTTCTTTCACGGTATCGTTTTGTAATTTCGCTAGTCAAAATGACGAGACGAACGGTGAGGTTTGGTCTCCAAGACATTACCAAAAAAGATAACTGCAATTTGTCTTATACGTTTACAGCACGTGAGCCTTGAACCTTGTCTGGTCTAAGGCCCTTGGCAGACTGGCCTGAAATGTACAGGATACAACTTTTGTCTCTAAGACTCTTCGCAGTCTGGCATAGACTTTACAGGATGCAAGTCTTGCTTCTGGTCTAAGACCCCTCGGCAGTCTGGCCTGGATTGTGCCTCGATCATCCCGTCTGCCAGTATGCCCGGGGATCGTACAAGAATATTGCAGCTCAGCGTCATGACTAGCGGCTCCCAGTTCAAGTTTCTCAGCTCACATCATAATGGCTGGCTGTGGGTAGAAGGATTTCCTTACGGATATCACTCCCATGATATGTAACTCTCTCTCTCTCTCTCTCTCTCTCTCTCTCTCTCTCTCTCTCTCTCTCTCTCTCTCTCTCTCTCTCTCTCTCTCTCTCTCTCTCTCTCTCTCCGTCCACATATCTAGCCTTTTGTTTCTTCAAGATATTCTAAGGTTAACTCACGTTTTTTTTCTTTTTTTTTTTACGTTTTGGCTTATCATTCTGGCTACTTTGGCCACAGAGGCTAAGATACCGAATAATATGCTTAACAAGAGTCAGAATGCAGCAAGGAAACTTTTCTATAGTAGCCAGAATTATAAGCTAGAACGTAAAAGTTACCAATGAACCCATGTCCTTCTCTTCCATGAAAATTTTCTCGAATGTGTTCACATTCGAGAAGAACTTAATGTACAAGTGGTATTCAAATATGACATCATCAGGAAAGCCCTCATCAAAATAAAGCCCATCAAGTAATGAAGGCGTTGTCTATATAGTCCCATGTAAAGACTGTGCCCAATTCTATATTGGACAACGAGGTGAAAGATTTGAGCACAATGTAAAGTAAATATGTCCTTTTGCCATGCTAAATGTGACAAACCGTTAACTAAAGCAATTATCAAGAAATATCCACCAGAATAACCACGTAAACACACTTTGTAAAGACAGGAAGGTCAGATGTCAGGTCACATGATCAGTGCCTACCTGCCCTCAAAGGGGAAAATGAAGCCTCGCCTCACTCTTACCTCTTTGCTTTTAAGGAAATAAACACTTGTATGACCCCGACTCTGTAATCAAGGAAAATACTCACCGTCTCTTATTTCTATTTATTTTTTTCATTATACTTTGTCGCTGTCTCCCGCGTTAGCAAGCTAACGCAAAGAAACAACCGAAAGAATGGCCCTACCAACGAACATACACATGTATATACATACACATCCACACACACACATATACATACACAGACAGATATATACATACATATATATATATATATATATATATATATATATATATATATATATATATATATATATATATATATATATATATATATATATATATAAATATATATATATATATATATATATATATATATATATATATATATATATATATATATACATATATATATATATATATATATATATATATATATATATATATATATATATATATATATATATATATATATATATATATATATATGTATATATATATATATATATATATATATATATATATAGATATAGATATATATATGTATATATTTATTTATTTATTCATTTTGCTTTGTCGCTGTCTTCCGCGTTCGCAAGGTAGCGCAAGGAAACAGACGAAAGAAATGGCCCAACCCACCCCATACACAATGTATATACATACACGTCCACACACGCAAATATACGTAGCTATACATCTCAATGTACAAATATATAAACACACAGAGACACATACATATATACCCATGCACACAATTCACACTGTCTGCCTTTATTCATTTCCATCGCCACCTCGCTACACATGGAATACCATCCCCCTCCCGCCTCATGTGTGCGAGGTAGCACTAGGAAAAGACAATAAAGGCCCCACTCGTTCACACTCAGTCTCTAGCTGTCATGCAATAATGCCCGAAACCACAGCTCCCTTTCCCCATCCAGGCCCCACACACTTTCCATGGTTTACCCCAGACGCTTCACATGCCTGATTTAATACACTGACAGCACGTCAACCCGGTATACCACATCGATCCAATTCATTCTATTCCTTGCCCTCATTTCACCCTCCTGCATGTTCAGGCCCTGATCACACAAAATCTTTTTCACTCCATCTTTCCACCTCCAATTTGGTCTCCCACTTCTCCTCGTTCCCTCCACCTCCGACACAAATATCCGCTTGGCCAATCTTTCCTCACTCATTCTCTCCATGTGCCCAAACCAATTCTAAACACCCTCTTCTGCTATCTCAAACACACTTTTTTTATTATCTCACATCTCTCTAACAATTTTATATATATATATATATATATATATATATATATATATATATATATATATATATATATATATATATATATATATATATATATATATATATATATATGTATATATATATGTATATATACATATATATATATATATATATATATATATATATATATATATATATATATATATATATATATATATATATATATATATATATATATATATGTATATATACATATATATATATATATATATATATATATATATATATATATATATATATATATATATATATATATATATATATATATGTATATATATATATATATATATATATATATATATATATATATATATATATATATATATATATATATATATATATATATATATATATCTTTTCTTTCTTTCAAACTAATCGCCATTTCCCGCATTAACGAGGTAGCGTTAAGAACAGAGGACTGGGCCTTTGAGGGAATACCGTCACCTGGCCCAATTCTCTGTTCCTTCTTTTGGAAAATTAAAAAAAAACGAGAGGGGAGGATTTCCAGCCCCCCGCTCCCTCCCCTTTTAGTCGCCTTCTACGACACGCAGGGAATACGTGGGAAGTATTCTTTCTCCCCTATCCCCAGCACATATATATATATATATATATATATATATATATATATATATATATATATATATATATATATATATATATATATATATATATATATATATATATATATATATATATATATATATATATATATATATATATATATATAAGATAAGAGTGAGTGCTCAAATTACAGAGGTATAAGTTTGTTGAGTATTCCTGGTAAATTATATGGGAGGGTATTGATTGAGAGGGTGAAGGCATGTACAGAGCATCAGATTGGGGAAGAGCAGTGTGGTTTCAGAAGTGGTAGAGGATGTGTGGATCAGGTGTTTGCTTTGAAGAATGTATGTGAGAAATACTTAGAAAAGCAAATGGATTTGTATGTAGCATTTATGGATCTGGAGAAGGCATATGATAGAGTTGATAGAGATGCTCTGTGGAAGGTATTAAGAATATATGGTGTGGGAGGAAAGTTGTTAGAAGCAGTGAAAAGTTTTTATCGAGGATGTAAGGCATGTGTACGTGTAGGAAGAGAGGAAAGTGATTGGTTCTCAGTGAATGTAGGTTTGCGGCAGGGGTGCGTGATGTCTCCATGGTTGTTTAATTTGTTTATGGATGGGGTTGTTAGGGAGGTAAATGCAAGAGTTTTGGAAAGAGGGGCAAGTATGAAGTCTGTTGGGGATGAGAGAGCTTGGGAAGTGAGTCAGTTGTTGTTCGCTGATGATACAGCACTGGTGGCTGATTCATGTGAGAAACTGCAGAAGCTGGTGACTGAGTTTGGTAAAGTGTGTGGAAGAAGAAAGTTAAGAGTAAATGTGAATAAGAGCAAGGTTATTAGGTACAGTAGGGTTGAGGGTCAAGTCAATTGGGAGGTGAGTTTGAATGGAGAAAAACTGGAGGAAGTGAAGTGTTTTAGATATCTGGGAGTGGATCTGGCAGCGGATGGAACCATGGAAGCGGAAGTGGATCATAGGGTGGGGGAGGGGGCGAAAATTTTGGGAGCCTTGAAAAATGTGTGGAAGTCGAGAACATTATCTCGGAAAGCGAAAATGGGTATGTTTGAGGGAATAGTGGTTCCAACAATGTTGTATGGTTGCGAGGCGTGGGCTATGGATAGAGATGTGCGCAGGAGGATGGATGTGCTGGAAATGAGATGTTTGAGGACAATGTGTGGTGTGAGGTGGTTTGATCGAGTAAGTAACGTAAGGGTAAGAGAGATGTGTGGAAATAAAAAGAGCGTGGTTGAGAGAGCAGAAGAGGGTGTTTTGAAATGGTTTGGGCACATGGAGAGAATGAGTGAGGAGAGATTGACCAAGAGGATGTATGTGTCGGAGGTGGAGGGAACGAGGAGAAGAGGGAGACCAAATTGGAGGTGGAAAGATGGAGTGAAAAAGATTTTGTGTGATCGGGGCCTGAACATGCAGGAGGGTGAAAGGAGGGCAAGGAATAGAGTGGATTGGAGTCGTGTGGTATACGGGGGTTGGCGTGCTGTCGGTGGATTGAATCAGGGCATGTGAAGCGTCTGGGGTAAGCCATGGAAAGCTGTGTGGGTATGTATATTTGCGTGTGTGGACGTGTGTATGTACATGTGTATGGGGGGGGGGGTTGGGCCATTTCTTTCGTCTGTTTCCTTGCGCTACCTCGCAAACGCGGGAGACAGCGACAAAGTATAAAAAAAAAAAAAAAAAAAAAAAAAAAAAAAAAAAAATATATATATATATATATATATATATATATATATATATATATATATATATATATATATATATATATATATATATATTTATATATATAGTGTACGTGTAGGAAGAGAGGAAAGTGATTGGTTCTCAGTGAATGTAGGTTTGCGGCAGGGGTGTGTGATGTCTCCATGATTGTTTAATTTGTTTATGGATGGGGTTGTTCGGGAGGTAAATGCAAGAGTTTCGGAAAGAGGGGCAAGTATGAAGTCTGTTGGGGATGAGAGAGCTTGGGAAGTGAGTCAGTTGTTGTTCGCTGATGATACAGCGCTGGTGGCTGATTCATGTGAAAAACTGCAGAAGCTGGTGACTGAGTTTGGTAAAGTGTGTGAAAGAAGAAAGTTAAGAGTAAATGTGAATAAGAGCAAGGTTATTAGGTACAGTAGGGTTGAGGGTCAAGTCAGTTGGGAGGTAAGTTTGAATGGAGAAAAACTGGAGGAAGTAAAGTGTTTTAGATATCTGGGAGTGGATCTGGCAGCGGATGGAACCATGGAAGCGGAAGTGGATCATAGGGTGGGGGAGGGGGCGAAAATTCTGGGGGCCTTGAAGAATGTGTGGAAGTCGAGAACATTATCTCGGAAAGCAAAATTTTGTATGTTTGAAGGAATAGTGGTTTCAGCAATGTTGTATGGTTGCGAGGCGTGGGCTATGGATAGAGTTGTGGGCAGAAGGATATATGTGCTGGAAATGAGATGTTTGAGGACAATGTGTGATGTGAGGTGGTTTGATCGAGTAAGTAACGTAAGGGTAAGAGAGACGTGTGGAAATAAAAAGAGCGTGGTTGAGAGAGCAGAAGAGTGTGTTTTGAAATGGTTTGGGCACATGGAGAGAATGAGTGAGGAAAGATTGACCAAGAAGATATATGTGTCGGAGGTGGAGGGAACGAGGAGAAGTGGGAGACCAAATTGGAGGTGGAAAGATGGAGTGAAAAAGATTTTGTGTGATCGGGGCCTGAACATGCAGGAGTGTGAAAGGAGGGCAAGGAATAGAGTGAATTGGATCGATGTGGTATACCAGGGTAGACGTGCTGTCAGTGGATTGAATCATGGCATGTGAAGTGTCTGTGGTAAACCATGGAAAGCTCTGTAGGTATGTATATTTGCGTGTGTGAATGTATGTATATACATGTGTATGGGTGTGGGTTGGGCCATTTCCTTCGTCTGTTTCCTTGCGCTACCTCGCAAACGCGGGAGACAGCGACAAAGCAAAAAAAAAAAAAAAAAGAAAAAAAAATGTATATACATATATATATATATATATATATATATATATATATATATATATATATATATATATATATATATATATATATATATATATATATATATATATATATATATATATATATATATATATATAATTGTCTGGGGTAAACCATGGAAAGCTGTGTAGGTATGTATATTTGCGTGTGTGGACGTATGTATATACATGTGTATTGGTTGGGGTTGGGCCATTTCTTTCGTCTGTTTCCTTGCGCTACCTCGGAAACGCGGGAGACAGCGACAAAGTAAAAAAAAAAAAAAAAAAAAAAAAAAGAAATATATATATATATACACACATGTACATAATTCATACATGCTGCCCTCATTCATTTCCGTCACCACCCCGCGTCGCAAAATGACTACCCTCTCTCCTTGCATGCGTGCGAGGTAGTGCTAGGAAAAGACAACAAAAACCAAATTCGTTCGCACTCGGTCTCTAGCCGTCATGTATAATGCGACGAAACCACAGCTCCCTTTCCACATCCAGGCCCCACAAAACTTTCTATGGTTCGCCCCAGACACTTCACATTCCCCGGTTCAATCCATTGACAGCACGTCGACCTCGGTATACTACACCGTTCCAATTCACTCTATTCCTTGCACGCCTTTCACCCTCCTGCATGTTCAGGTCCCGATCGTTCAACATATTTCTCACCCCATCTTTCCACCTCCAATTTGGTCTTCCCCTTCTCCTCGTTCCCTCCACCTCTGATACATATATCATCTTTGTCAATCTTTCGTCACTCATTCTCTCCATGTGACCAAACCATTTCAAAACACCCTCTTCTGCTCTCTCAACCACACTCTTTTTATTATCTCACATCTCTCTAACCCTTTCATTACTCACTCGATCAAACCACCTCACACCAGATACTGTCCTCATACATCTCATTTCCAACACATCCACCCACCTCCGCACAACTCTATCTATATCTCACGCCTCGCAACCATATTCCAACTATTCCTTCAAACATAGCCATTTTTGCTTTCCGAGATAATGTTCTCGCCTTTCACATACTTTTCAACGTTCCCCGAACCTTCTCCCCATCCCCCACACTTTGACGCACTTCCGCTTCCATGGTTCCATCCACTGCCAAGTTCACTCCAGGATATCTGAAACACTTCACCTCCTCCAGTTTTTCTCCATTAAAGCTTACCTCCCAGTTAACTTGTCCATCAATCTTACTATACCTAATAGCCTTCGTCTTATTCACATTTACTCTCAGCTTTCTTCTTTCACATATTTTACCAAACTCAGTCACCAGCTTCTGCAGCTTCTAACCCGAATCAGCCACCAGCGCTGTATCATCAGCGAACAACAACTGACTCACTTCCCAAGCTTTCTTATCCACAACAGACTACATACTTGCCCCTCTCTCCAAAACTCTTGCTTTCACCTCCCTAACAACCCCATCCATAAACAAATTAAACGACCATGGAGACATCTCGCACCCCTGCCTCAAACCGACATTCACTGAGAACCAATCACTTTCCTCTCTTCCTACTCATACACATGCCTTACATCCTCGATAAAAACTTATCACTGCTTCTAAAACTTGCCTCCCACACCATATATTCTTAATACCTTCCACAGAGCATCTCTATCAACTCTATCATATGCCTTCTCAAGATCCATAAATGCTGCATATATATCCATTTGCTTTTCTAAGTATTTCTCACAAACATTATTCAAAGCAAACACCAGATCGACACATCCTCTACCACTACTGAAACCACACTGCTCTTCCGCAATCTGTTGCTCTGTACATGCCTTCACCCTTTTAATCAATACCCTCCCATATAATTTACCAAGTATACTCAACAAACTCATACTTTTGCCTTTGTACTATGGAACTATGCATGCATTCCGCCAATCCTTAGGCACCTCACCATGAGTCATACACACATTAGTTATCCTTAGCAACCAGTCAACAACAGAGTCACCCACTTTTTAATAAATTCCACTGCAAAACTATCCAAACCTACTGCCTTGCCAGCTTTCATCTTCCGCAAAGCTTTTACTGCCTCTTCTTTGTTTACCAAATTATTCTCTAACCCTCTCACTTTGCACACCACCACGAACAAATCATCCTTAATCTCCCACTCTATCACCTAGCACATTCAACAAACCTTCAAAATACTCACTCCATCTCCTTCTCACATCACCACTACTTGTTATCATCTCCCCATTATCCCCCTTCACCAATGTTCCCATTTGCATTCTTGTCTTAGGCACTTTATTTACCTCCTTACAAATATCTTTTTATTCTCCCTAAAATTTAAAAATACTCTCTCACCCCCATCTCTGATTTGCCCTCTTTTTCACCTCTTGCACCTTTCTCTTGACCTGCTGCCTCTTTCTATTATACATCTTCCATTCATTTGCACTAATTCACTGCATAACTGGTCCAAATGCCTCTCTCTTCTCTTTCAATAATAATCTTACCTCATCATCTCACCACTAACTGCACTTTCTAATCTGCCCACCTTACATGCTTCTCATGACGCAAGCATCTTTTACGCACGCCATCACTACTTCCCTAAATATATCCCATTCCTCCCCCACTCCCTTTAGTCCTTTATTCTCACCTTTTTCCATTCTGCACTCAATCTCTCCTGATACCTCCTCACACAAGTTTCCTTCCCAGGCTTATTACTCTCACCACTCTCTTCACCCCAAAATTCTCTCTTCTTTTCTGCAAACCTCTGCAAATTTTCACCATCGTCTCCAAAACATAATGATCAGACATCCCTCCATTTGCACCTCTCAGTACATCAACGTCCAAAAGTTTTTCTTTCTCGCGTCTATCAATCAAACGTAATCCAGTGCCGCTCTCTGGCCATGTCTCCTACTTACATACGTACACTTATGTATTTTTCTCTTTTTATACCAAGTATTCCTAATCGCCAGTCCTTTTTCAGCACATATATCTACAAGCTCTTCACCATTTCCATTTACAACACCGAAAACCCCATGTACACCAATTATTCCCTCAACTGTCACATTACTCACCTTTGCATTCAAATCACCCATCACCATAACCCGGCCTCGTGCATAATAACCACTAACGCACTCACTCAGCTGCATCCAAAACAATTGCCTCTCATGATCTTTCTTCTCAAGCCCGGGTGCATACGCACCAATAATCACCCATCTCTCTCTCTATCCTCTTTTAGGAGCAGTGCTACTCTTTCCCTTGGTCTTGTCCTGTCACCAACATATATATATATATATATATATATATATATATATATATATATATATATATATATATATATATATATATATATATATATATATATATATATATATATATATATATATATATATATATATATATATATATATATATATATATGTATCCCTGGGGATAGGGGATGAAGAATACTTCCCACGTATTCCCTACGTGTCGTAGAAGGCGACTAAAAGGGGAGGGAGCGGGTGGTTGGAAATCCTCCCCTCTCATTTTTTTTTTTTCTTTTTAATATTCCAAAAGAAGGAACAGAGGGGGGCCAGGTGAGGATATTCCTCAAAGGCCCAGTCCTCTGTTCTTAACGCTACCTCGCTAAGGCGGGAAATGGCGGATAATTTAAAAAAAAAAAAAAAAAAAAGAATATATATATATATATATATATATATATATATATATATATATATATATATATATATATATATATATATATATATATATATATATATATATATATATATACATATATATATATATATATTTTATATATATATATATATATTTTTTTTTTTCTTTTTTTCCAAAAGAAGGAACAGAGAAGGGGGCCAGGTGAGGATATTCCCTCAATGGCCCAGTCCTCTGTTCTTAACGCTACCTCGCTAACGCGGGAAATGGAGAATGGTTTGAAAAAAAAAATATATATATATACATATATATATATATATATATATATATATATATATATATATATATATATATATATATATATATATATATTTATTTTGCTTTGTCGCTGTCTCCCGCGTTTGCGAGGTAGCGCAAGCAAAAGCAGACGAAAGAAATGGCCCAACCCACCCCCATACACAATGTATATACATACACGTCCACACACGCAAATATATATACCTATATATCTCAATGTACACATGTATATATACACACACAGAAACATACATATATACCTATGTACAAAATTCACACTGTCTACCTTTATTCATTAAAATCGCCAACTCGCCACACATGGAATACCATTCCCCTCCCCCCCTCATGTGTGCGAGGTAGCACTAGGAAAAGACAACAAAGGCCCCATTCGTTCACACTCAGTCTAGCTGTCATGCAATAATGCCCGAAACCACAGCTCCCTTTCCACATCCAGGACACACACAACTTTCCATGGTTTACCCCAGACGCTTCACATGTCCTGACTCAATCCACTGACAGCACGTCAACCCCGGTATACCACATCGATCCAATTCACTCTATTCCATGCCCGCCTTTCACCCTCCTGCATGTTCAGGCCCCGATCACACAAAATCTTTTTCACTTCATCTTTCCACCTCCAATTTGGTCTCCCACTTTTCCTCGTCCCCTCCACCTCCGACCCATATATCCTCTTGGTCAATCTTTCCTCACTCATTCTCTCCAAGTGCCCAAACCATTTCAAAACACCCTCTTCTGCTCTCTCAAACACGCTCTTTTTATTTCCACACATCTCTCTTACCCTTACATTACTTACTCGATCAAACCACCTCACACCACACATTGTCCTCGAACATCTCATTTCTAGCACATCCACCCTCCTGCGCACAACTCTATCCATAGCCCACGCCTCGCAACCATACAACATTGTTGGAACCAATATTCCTTCAAACATACCGATTTTTGATTTCCAAGATAATACTCTCGACTGCCACACATTCTTCAAGGTTCCCAGGATTTTCGCCCCCTCCCCCACCCTATGATTCACTTCCGCTTCCATGGTTCCATCCGCTGCCAGATCCACTCCCAGATATCTAAAAGACTTTGCTTCCTCCAGTTTCTCTCCATTCAAACTTATTTCCCAATTGACTTAACCCTCAACCCTACTGTACCTAATAACCTTGCTCTTATTCACATTTACTCTTAACTTTCTTCTTTCACACACTTTACCAAACTCAGTCACCAGCTTCTGCAGTTTCTCACATGAATCAGCCACCAGCTCTGTATCATCAGTGAACAACAACTAGCTCACTTCCCAAGCTCTCTCATCCACAACAAACTTCATACTTGCCCCTCTTTCCAAAACTCTTGCATTAACCTCCTTAACAACCCAATCCATAAACAAAATAAACAGCCATGGATACATCACACACCCGTGACGCAAACCTACATTCACTGAGAACCAATCACTTTCCTCTCTACCTACACGTACACATGCCTTACATCCTCGATAAAAACTTTTTACTGCTTCTAACAACTTGCCTCCCACACCGGATATTCTTAATACGTTACACAGAGCATCTCTATCAACTCTATCATATGCCTTCTCCAGATCCATAAATGCTACATACAAATCCATTTGGTTTTCTAAGTATTTCTCACATACATTCTTCAAAGCAAACACCTGATCCACACATCCTCTACCACTTCTGAAACCACACTGCTCATCCCCAATCTGATGCTCTGTACATACCTTCACCCTCTCAATCAATACCCTCCCATATAATTTACCAGGAATATTCAACAAACTTATACCTCTGTAATTTGAGCACTCACTCTTATCCCCTTTGCCTTGCCTTGCCAGCTTTCATCTTCCGCAAAGCTTTTACTACCTCTTCTTTGTGTACCAAACTATTCTCTCTACCCCTCTCACTTTGCACACCACCACGAACAAATCACCCTTAATCTCCCACTCTGTCACCTATATATATATATTTTTTTTTTTTTTTTTTATACTTTGTCGCTGTCTCCCGCGTTTGCGAGGTAGCGCAAGGAAACAGACGAAAGAAATGGCCCAACCCCCCCCATACACATGTACATACACACGTCCACACACGCAAATATACATACCTACACAGCTTTCCATGGTTTACCCCGGACGCTTCACATGCCTTGATTCAATCCACTGACAGCACGTCAACCCCTGTATACCACATCGCTCCAATTCACTCTATTCCTTGCCCTCCTTTCACCCTCCTGCATGTTCAGGCCCCGATCACACAAAATCCTTTTCACTCCATCTTTCCACCTCCAATTTGGTCTCCCTCTTCTCCTCGTTCCCTCCACCTCCGACACATATATCCTCTTGGTCAATCTTTCCTCACTCATTCTCTCCATGTGCCCAAACCATTTCAAAACACCCTCTTCTGCTCTCTCAACCACGCTCTTTTTATTTCCACACATCTCTCTTACCCTTACGTTACTTACTCGATCAAACCACCTCACACCACACATTGTCCTCAAACATCTCATTTCCAGCACATCCATCCTCCTGCGCACAACTCTATCCATAGCCCACGCCTCGCAACCATACAACATTGTTGAAACTACTATTCCTTCAAACATACCCATTTTTGCTTTCCGGGATAATGTTCTCGACTTCCACACATTTTTCAAGGCTCCCAAAATTTTCGCCCCCTCCCCCACCCTATGATCCACTTCCGCTTCCATGGTTCCATCCGCTGACAGATCCACTCCCAGATATCTAAAACACTTCACTTCCTCCAATTTTTCACCATTCAAACTCACCTCCCAATTGACTTGACCCTAAACCCTACTGTACCTAATAACCTTGCTCTTATTCACATTTACTCTTAACTTTCTTCTTCCACACACTTTACCAAACTCCGTCACCAGCTTCTGCAGTTTCTCACATGAATCCGCCACCAGCGCTGTATCATCAGCGAACAACAACTGACTCACTTCCCAAGCTCTCTCATCCCCAACAGACTTCATACTTGCCCCTCTTTCCAAAACTCTTGCATTTGCCTCCCTAACAACCCCATCCATAAACAAATTAAACAACCATGGAGACATCACACACCCCTGCCGCAAACCTACATTCACTGAGAACCAATCACTTTCCTCTCTTCCTACACGTACACATGCCTTACATCCTCGATAAAAACTTTTCACTGCTTCTAACAACTTGCCTCCCACACCATATATTCTTAATACCTTCCACAGAGCATCTCTATCAACTCTATCATATGCCTTCTCCAGATCCATAAATGCTACATACAAATCCATTTGCTTTTCTAAGTATTTCTCACATACATTCTTCAAAGCAAACACCTGATCCACACATCCTCTACCACTTCTGAAACCACACTGCTCTTCCCCAATCTGATGCTCTGTACATGCCTTCACCCTCTCAATCAATACCCTCCCATATAATTTACCAGGAATACTCAACAAACTTATACCTCTGTAATTTGAGCACTCACTCTTATCCCCTTTGCCTTTGTACAATGGCACTATGCACGCATTCCGCCAATCCTCAGGCACCTCACCATGAGTCATACATACATTAAATAACCTTACCAACCAGTCAACAATACAGTCACCCCCTTTTTTAATAAATTCCACTGCAATACCATCCAAACCTGCTGCCTTGCCGGCTTTCATCTTCCGCAAAGCTTTTACTACCTCTTCTCTGTTTACCAAATCATTTTCCCTAACCCTCTCACTTTGCACACCACCTCGACCCAAACACCCTATATCTGCCACTCTGTCATCAGACACATTCAACAAACCTTCAAAATACTCATTCCATCTCCTTCTCACATCACCACTACTTGTTATCACCTCCCCATTTACGCCCTTCACTGAAGTTCCCATTTGCTCCCTTGTCTTACGCACCCTATTTACCTCCTTCCAGAACATCTTTTTATTCTCCCTAAAATTTACTGATAGTCTCTCACCCCAACT
Source organism: Panulirus ornatus (assembly GCF_036320965.1). NCBI lineage: Eukaryota > Metazoa > Arthropoda > Malacostraca > Decapoda > Palinuridae > Panulirus > Panulirus ornatus. The sequence continues at coordinate 48,261,447 of NC_092238.1, read as the reverse complement.
CTCATTTGCCCTTTTTTTCACCTCTTGCACCTTTCTCTTGACCTCCTGTCTCTTTCTTTTATACTTCTCCCACTCAATTGCATTTTTTCCCTGCAAAAATCGTCCAAATGCCTCTCTCTTCTCTTTCACTAATACTCTTACTTCTTCATCCCACCACTCACTACCCTTTCTAAACAGCCCACCTCCCACTCTTCTCATGCCACAAGCATCTTTTGCGCAATCCATCACTGATTCCCTAAATACATCCCATTCCTCCCCCACTCCCCTTACTTCCATTGTTCTCACCTTTTTCCATTCTGTACACAGTCTCTCCTGATACTTCTTCACACAGGTCTCCTTCCCAAGCTCACTTACTCTCACCACCTTCTTCACCCCAACATTCACTCTTCTTTTCTGAAAACCCATACTAATCTTCACCTTAGCCTCCACAATATAATGATCAGACATCCCTCCAGTTGCACCTCTCAGCACATTGACATCCAAAAGTCTCTCTTTCGCACTCCTGTCCATTAACACGTAATCCAATAACGCTCTCTGGCCATCTCTCCTACTTACATAAGTATACTTATGTATATCTCGCTTTTTAAACCAGGTATTCCCAATCATCAGTCCTTTTTCAGCACATAAATCTACAAGCTCTTCACCATTTCCATTTACAACACTGAACACCCCATGCATACCAATTATTCCCTCAACTGCCACATTACTCACCTTTGCATTCAAATCACCCATCACTATAACCCGGTCTCGTGCCTCAAAACCGCTAACACACTCATTTAGCTGCTCCCAAAACACTTGCCTATATATATATATATATATATATATATATATATATATATATATATATATATATATATATATATATATATATATATATACATATATATATATATATATATATATATATATATATATATATATATATATATATATGCATATATATATATATATATATATATATATATATATATATATATATATATATATATATATATATATATATATATATATATATATATATATTATCCCTGGGGATAGGGGAGAAAGAATACTTCCCACGTATTCCCTGCGTGTCGTAGAAGGCGACTAAAAAGGGAAGGAGCGGGGGGCTGGAAATCCTCCCCTCTCCTTTTTTTTTTTTTTTTTTTTTTTCCCAAAAGAAGGAATAGAGAATTGGGCCAGGTGAGGGTATTCCCTCAAGGCCCAGTCCTCTGTTCTTAACGCTACCTCGCTAATGCGGGAAATGGCGAATAGTTTGAAAGAAAGAAAAAGATATATATACATATATATATATATATATATATATATATATATATATATATATATATATATATATATATATATACATATATATATATAAATATATATACATATATATATATATATATATATATATATATATATATATATATATATATTTTTTTTTTTTTTTTTTTTTCTTGCTTTGTCGCTGTCTCCCGGGTTTGCGAGGTAGCGCAAGGAAACAGACGAAAGAAATGGCACAACCCACACCCATACACATGTATATACATACGTCCACACACGCAAATATACATACCTACACAGCTTTCCATGGTTTACCCCAGACGCTTCACATGCCCTGATTCAATCCACTGACAGCACGTCAACCCTGGTATACCACATCGATCCAATTCACTCTACTCCTTGCCCTCCTTTCACCATCCTGCATGTTCAGGCCCCGATCACACAAAATCTTTTTCACTCCATCTTTCCACCTCCAATTTGGTCTCCCACTTCTCCTCGTTCCCTCCACCTCCAACACATATATCCTCTTGGTCAATCTTTCCTCACTCATTCTCTCCATGTGCCCAATCCATTTCAAAACACCCTATTCTGCTCTCTCAACCACGCTCTTTTTATTTCCACACATCTCTCTCACCCTTACGTTACTTACTCGATCAAACCACCTCACACCACACATTGTCCTGAAACATCTCATTTCCAGCACATCCATCCTCCTGCGCACAACTCTATCCATAGCCCACGCCTCGCAACCATACAACATTGTTGAAACTACTATTCCTTCAAACATACCCATTTTTGCTTTCCGGGATAATGTTCTCGACTTCCACACATTTTTCAAGGCTCCCAAAATTTTCGCCCCCTCCCCCACCCTATGATCCACTTCCGCTTCCATGGTTTCATCCGCTGACAGATCCACTCCCAGATATCTAAAACACTTCACTTCCTCCAGTTTTTCACCATTCAAACTCACCTCCCAATTGACTTGACCCTAAACCCTACTGTACCTAATAACCTTGCTCTTATTCACATTTACTCTTAACTTTCTTCTTCCACACACTTTACCAAACTCCGTCACCAGCTTCTGCAGTTTCTCACATGAATCCGCCACCAGCGCTGTATCATCAGCGAACAACAACTGACTCACTTCCCAAGCTCTCTCATCCCCAACAGACTTCATACTTGCCCCTCTTTCCAAAACTCTTGCATTTACCTCCCTAACAACCCCATCCATAAACAAATTAAACAACCATGGAGACATCACACACCCCTGCCGCAAACCTACATTCACTGAGAACCAATCACTTTCCTCTCTTCCTACACGTACACATGCCTTACATCCTCGATAAAAACTTTTCACTGCTTCTAAGAACTTGCCTCCCACACCATATATTCTTAATACCTTCCACAGAGCATCTCTATCAACTCTATCATATGCCTTCTCCAGATCCATAAATGCTACATACAAATCCATTTGCTTTTCTAAGTATTTCTCACATACATTCTTCAAAGCAAACATCTGATCCACACATCCTCTACCACTTCTGAAACCACACTGCTCTTCCCCAATCTGATGCTCTGTACATGCCTTCACCCTCTCAATCAATACCCTCCCATATAATTTACCAGGAATACTCAACAAACTTATACCTCTGTAATTTGAGCACTCACTCTTATCCCCTTTGCCTTTGTACAATGGCACTATGCACGCATTCCGCCAATCCTCAGGCACCTCACCATGAGTCATACATACATTAAATAACCTTACCAACCAGTCAACAATACAGTCACCCCCTTTTTTAATAAATTCCACTGCAATATCATCCAAACCTGCTGCCTTGCCGGCTTTCATCTTCCGCAAAGCTTTTACTACCTCTTCTCTGTTTACCAAATCATTTTCCCTAACCCTCTCACTTTGCACACCACCTCGACCCAAACACCCTATATCTGCCACTCTGTCATCAGACACATTCAACAAACCTTCAAAATACTCATTCCATCTCCTTCTCACATCACCACTACTTGTTATCACCTCCCCATTTACGCCCTTCACTGAAGTTCCCATTTGCTCCCTTGTCTTACGCACCCTATTTACCTCCTTCCAGAACATCTTTTTATTCTCCCTAAAATTTACTGATAGTCTCTCACCCCAACTCTCATTTGCCCTTTTTTTCACCTCTTGCACCTTTCTCTTGACCTCCTGTCTCTTTCTTTTATACTTCTCCCACTCAATTGCATTTTTTCCCTGCAAAAATCGTCCAAATGCCTCTCTCTTCTCTTTCACTAATACTCTTACTTCTTCATCCCACCACTCACTACCCTTTCTAAACAGCCCACCTCCCACTCTTCTCATGCCACAAGCATCTTTTGCGCAATCCATCACTGATTCCCTAAATACATCCCATTCCTCCCCCACTCCCCTTACTTCCATTGTTCTCACCTTTTTCCATTCTGTACACAGTCTCTCCTGATACTTCTTCACACAGGTCTCCTTCCCAAGCTCACTTACTCTCACCACCTTCTTCACCCCAACATTCACTCTTCTTTTCTGAAAACCCATACTAATCTTCACCTTAGCCTCCACAATATAATGATCAGACATCCCTCCAGTTGCACCTCTCAGCACATTGACATCCAAAAGTCTCTCTTTCGCACTCCTGTCCATTAACACGTAATCCAATAACGCTCTCTGGCCATCTCTCCTACTTACATAAGTATACTTATGTATATCTCGCTTTTTAAACCAGGTATTCCCAATCATCAGTCCTTTTTCAGCACATAAATCTACAAGCTCTTCACCATTTCCATTTACAACACTGAACACCCCATGCATACCAATTATTCCCTCAACTGCCACATTACTCACCTTTGCATTCAAATCACCCATCACTATAACCCGGTCTCGTGCCTCAAAACCGCTAACACACTCATTTAGCTGCTCCCAAAACACTTGCCTATATATATATATATATATATATATATATATATATATATATATATATATATATATATATATATATATATATATATATATATACATATATATATATATATATATATATATATATATATATATATATATATATATATATATATATATATACATATATATATATATATATATATATATATATATATATATATATATATATATATATATATATGTATATATATATATATATATATATATATATATATATATATATATATATATATATATATATATATATATATATATATATTATCCCTGGGGATAGGGGAGAAAGAATACTTCCCACGTATTCCCTGCGTGTCGTAGAAGGCGACTAAAAAGGGAAGGAGCGGGGGGCTGGAAATCCTCCCCTCTCCTTTTTTTTTTTTTTTTTTTTTCCCAAAAGAAGGAATAGAGAATTGGGCCAGGTGAGGGTATTCCCTCAAGGCCCAGTCCTCTGTTCTTAACGCTACCTCGCTAATGCGGGAAATGGCGAATAGTTTGAAAGAAAGAAAAAGATATATATACATATATATATATATATATATATATATATATATATATATATATATATATATATATATATATATATATATATATATATATATATATATATATATATATAAATATATATACATATATATATATATATATATATATATATATATATATATATATATTTTTTTTTTTTTTTCTTGCTTTGTCGCTGTCTCCCGCGTTTGCGAGGTAGCGCAAGGAAACAGACGAAAGAAATGGCACAACCCACACCCATACACATGTATATACATACGTCCACACACGCAAATATACATACCTACACAGCTTTCCATGGTTTACCCCAGACGCTTCACATGCCCTGATTCAATCCACTGACAGCACGTCAACCCTGGTATACCACATCGATCCAATTCACTCTACTCCTTGCCCTCCTTTCACCATCCTGCATGTTCAGGCCCCGATCACACAAAATCTTTTTCACTCCATCTTTCCACCTCCAATTTGGTCTCCCACTTCTCCTCGTTCCCTCCACCTCCAACACATATATCCTCTTGGTCAATCTTTCCTCACTCATTCTCTCCATGTGCCCAATCCATTTCAAAACACCCTATTCTGCTCTCTCAACCACGCTCTTTTTATTTCCACACATCTCTCTCACCCTTACGTTACTTACTCGATCAAACCACCTCACACCACACATTGTCCTGAAACATCTCATCTCCAGCACAGCCATCCTCCTGCTCACAACTCTATCCATAGCCCACGCCTCGCAACCATACAACATTGTTAGAACCACTATTCCATCAAACATACCCATTTTTACTTTCCGAGATAATGTTCTCGACTTCCACACATTCTTCAAGGCTCCCAGGATTTTCGCCCCCTCCCCCACCCTATGATCCACTTCCGCTTCCATTGTTTCATCCGCTGCTAGATCCACTCCCAGATATCTAAAACACTTTACTTCCTCCAGTTTTGCTCCATTCAAACTTACCTCCCAACTGACTTGACCCTCAACCCTACTGTACCCAAAAACCTTGCTCTTATTCACATTTACTCTTAACTTTCTTCTTTCACACACTTTACCAAACCCAGTCACCAGCTTCTGCAGTTTCTCGCATGAATCAGCAACCAGCGCTGTATCATCAGCGAACAACAACTGACTCACTTCCCAAGCTCTCTCATCCACAGCAGACTTCATACTTGCACCTGTTTCCAAAACTCTTGCATTCACCTCCCGAACAACCCCATCCTTAAACAAATTAAACAACCATGGAGACATCACACACCCCTGCCGCAAACCTACATTCATTGAGAACCAATCACTTTCCTCTCTTCCTATACGTACACATGCCTTACATCCTCGATAAAAACTTTTCACTGCTTCTAACAACTTGCCTCCCACACCATATATTCTTAATACCTTCCACAGAGCATCTCTATCAACTCTATCATATGCCTTCTCCAGATCCATAAATGCTACATACAAATCCATTTGCTTTTCTAAGTATTTCTCACATACATTCTTCAAAGCAAACACCTGATCCACACATCCTTTACCACTTCTGAAACCACACTGCTCTTCCCCAATGTGATGCTCTGTACATGCCTTCACCTTCTCAATCAATACCCTGTCATATAATTTATCAGGAATACTCAACAAACTTATACCTCTGTAATTTGAGCACTCACTCTTATCCCCTTTGCCTTTGTACAATGGCACTATGCCCTATGTATAACGGAAAGAGACAGGATGTCAAGAGATAGGTGCAAGAGGTGAAAAAGAGGGCAAATGAGAGTTGGGTTGAGAGAGTATCATTAAATTTTAGGGAGAATAAAAAGATGTTCTGGAAGGAGATAAATAAAGCGCGTAAGACATGGGAGAAAATGGGAACTTCAGTGAAGGGCGCAAATGGGGAGGTGATAACAAGTAGTGGTGATGTGAGAAGGAGATGGAGTGAGTATTTTGAAGGTTTGTTGAATGCGTTTGATGATAGACTGGCAGATAGGGTGTTTTGGTGGAGGTGGTGTGCAAAGTGAGAGAGTTAGGGAAAATTATTTGGTAAACATAGAAGAGGTAGTAAAAACTTTGCGGAAGATGAAAGCCGGCAAGGCAGCAGGTTTGGATGGTATTGCAGTGGAATTGATTAAAAAAGGAGGTGACTCTATTGTTGACTGGTTGGTAAGGTTATTTAATGTATGTATGACTCATGGTGAGGTGCCTGAGGATTGGCGGAATATATACATATATATATATATATATATATATATATATATATATATATATATATATATATATATATATATATATATATATATATATATATATATATATATATATATATGTATATATATATATATATATATATATATATATATATATATATATATATATATATATATATACATATATATATATATATATATATATATATATATATATATATATATATATATATATATATATATATATATATATATATATATATATATATATATATATATATGTATATAGATATATATATCTATATATATATATATATATATATATTTTTTTTTTTTTTTTTTTTTTTTTTTTTTTTTATACTTTGTCGCTGTCTCCCGCGTTTGCGAGGTAGCGCAAGGAAACAGACGAAAGAAATGGCCCAACCCCCCCCCCCCCCATACACATGTACATACACACGTCCACACACGCAAATATACATACCTACACAGCTTTCCATGGTTTACCCCAGACGCTTCACATGCCTTGATTCAATCCACTGACAGCACGTCAACCCCTGTATACCACATGGCTCCAATTCACTCTATTCCTTGCCCTCCTTTCACCCTCCTGCATGTTCAGGCCCCGATCACACAAAATCTTTTTCACTCCATCTTTCCACCTCCAATTTGGTCTCCCTCTTCTCCTCGTTCCCTCCACCTCCGACACATATATCCTCTTGGTCAATCTTTCCTCACTCATTCTCTCCATGTGCCCAAACCATTTCAAAACACCCTCTTCTGCTCTCTCAACCACGCTCTTTTTATTTCCACACATCTCTCTTACCCTTACGTTACTTACTCGATCAAACCACCTCACACCACACATTGTCCTCAAACATCTCATTTCCAGCACATCCATCCTCCTGCGCACATCTCTATCCATAGCCCACGCCTCGCAACCATACAACATTGTTGGAACCACTATTCCTTCAAACATACCCATTTTTGCTTTCCGAGATAATGTTCTCGACTTCCACACATTTTTCAAGGCTCCCAAAATTTTCGCCCCCTCCCCCACCCTATGATCCACTTCCGCTTCCATGGTTCCATCCGCTGCCAGATCCACTCCCAGATATCTAAAACACTTCACTTCCTCCAGTTTTTCTCCATTCAAACTCACCTCCCAATTGACTTGACCCTCACCCCTACTGTACCTAATAACCTTGCTCTTATTCCCATTTACTCTTAACTTTCTTCTTCCACACACTTTACCAAACTCAGTCACCAGCTTCTGCAGTTTCTCACATGAATCAGCCACCAGTGCTGTATCATCAGCGAACAACAACTGACTCACTTCCCAAGCTCTCTCATCCCCAACAGACTTCATACTTGCCCCTCTTTCCAGGACTCTTGCATTTACCTCCCTAACAACCCCATCCATAAACAAATTAAACAACCATGGAGACATCACACACCCCTGCCGCAAACCTACATTTACTGAGAACCAATCACTTTCCTCTCTTCCTACACGTACACATGCCTTACATCCTCGATAAAAACTTTTCACTGCTTCTAACAACTTGCCTCCCACACCATAAATTCTTAATACCTTCCACAGAGCATCTCTATCAACTCTATCATATGCCTTCTCCAGATCCATAAATGCTACATACAAATCCATTTGCTTTTCTAAGTATTTCTCACATACATTCTTCAAAGCAAACACCTGATCCACACATCCTCTACCACTTCTGAAACCGCACTGCTCTTCCCCAATCTGATGCTCTGTACATGCCTTCACCCTCTCAATCAATACCCTCCCATATAATTTACCAGGAATACTCAACAAACTTATACCTCTGTAATTTGAGCACTCACTCTTATCCCCTTTGCCTTTGTACAATGGCACTATGCACGCATTCCGCCAATCCTCAGGCACCTCACCATGAGTCATACATACATTAAATAACCTTACCAACCAGTCAACAATACAGTCACCCCCTTTTTTAATAAATTCCACTGCAATACCATCCAAACCTGCTGCCTTGCCGGCTTTCATCTTCCGCAAAGCTTTTACTACCTCTTCTCTGTTTACCAAATCATTTTCCCTAACCCTCTCACTTTGCACACCACCTCGACCAAAACACCCTATATCTGCCACTCTGTCATCAGACACATTCAACAAACCTTCAAAATACTCATTCCATCTCCTTCTCACATCACCGCTACTTGTTATCACCTCCCCATTTACGCCCTTCACTGAAGTTCCCATTTGCTCCCTTGTCTTACGCACCCTATTTACCTCCTTCCAGAACATCTTTTTATTCTCCCTAAAATTTACTGATAGTCTCTCACCCCAACTCTCATTTGCCCTTTTTTTCACCTCTTGCACCTTTCTCTTGACCTCCTGTCTCTTTCTTTTATACTTCTCCCACTCAATTGCATTTTTTCCCTGCAAAAATCGTCCAAATGCCTCTCTCTTCTCTTTCACTAATACTCTTACTTCTTCATCCCACCACTCACTACCCTTTCTAAACAGCCCACCTCCCACTCTTCTCATGCCACAAGCATCTTTTGCGCAATCCATCACTGATTCCCTAAATACATCCCATTCCTCCCCCACTCCCCTTACTTATATATATATATATATATATATATATATATATATATATATATATATATATATATATATATATATATATTTATCTTTTCTTTTTTTTCAAACTATCGCCATTTCCCCTATTAACGAGGTAGCGTCTATAACAGTGGACTGGGCCTTTCAGGGAATATTCTAACCTGGCCCCCTTCTGTCTCTTCTTTTGGAAAAAAAAAAAAAAAAAGAGAAACGAGTGTTGAGGATTTCCTGTCCCCCGCTCCGTCCCGTTTTAGTCGCCTTCTACAACACGCAGGGAATACGTGGGAAGTATTCTTTCTCCCCTATCCCCAGGAGACAGCGACGAGGTATAAAAAAAAAAAAAAAAAAAAAAAAAAAAAAAAAAATATATATATATATATATATATATATATATATATATATATATATATATATATATATATATATATATATATATATATATATATATGCATATATATATATATATATATATATATATATATATAAATATATATATATATATATATATATATATATATATATATATATATATATATATATATATATATATATTCTTTTTTTTCATACTATTCGCCATTTCCCGCGTTAGGGAGGTAGCATCAAGAACAGAGGACTGGGCCTTTGAGGGATTATCATCACCTGGTCCCATTCTCTGTTCCTTCTTTTGGAAAAAAAAAAAAAAAGAAAATGAGAGGGGGAGGATTTCCAGCCCCCCCGCTCCCTTCCCTTTTAGTCGCCTTCTACGACACGCAGGAAATACGTGGGAAGTATTCTTTCTCCCCTATCCCCAGGTATCGCTGGGAAAAGAAAACAAAGGCCATATTCCTGCACACTCAATCTCTAGCTGTCGTGTATAATGCTCCGAAACCACAGCTTCCTTTCCACATCTAGGTCCCAAAACCTTCCATTGTTTACCCTAGACGCTTCACATGCCCTATCTGAATCCATTGACAGCATGTCAACCCCGGTATACCACATCGTTCCATTTCACTCTATTCCTTGCACACCTTTCACCCTCATGCATGTTCAGTCCCCGGTCGTTCAAAAGCGTTTTCCCTCCATCATTATGATTCTGAAAAGATAAGAGAACAGAGTTAATGAATAATCTTTTCCTGTATGCACAGCACACCAGAGTTTCAGTCATGAGGACATCTTTGACAAAGGCACTTCTAGTTAAATGATATGAAATGTCAACGTCAGTGCACCAAGACCCTATATGACGCAGGAAAGAGAAAGGTGTAAGGAAGTATAATAAAAATCAATCAAACATGGTAATCTAGATAATCATTTCTTTAAAGATTTTAATATATGACTTCTGTGCATCTCTTTCGTGTGCTGGAAGTGAATTCTCCCAAACTTATATTTTTTTGTAAAATTTGTGTCGCATGTCAGATGTTTATCATTCGTAGGTGTCTGGGTTCGCCAACTTCAACGTCAGTATCTCCTGAAATACATCGAAGTTCCAGATTTCACCGGTTGATGACGTGCGTGACCTGAAGGGTTGAGACACATCACTTCGTCATTTACACATGTATGGTGTCTCGCTTCTCTCTTATTTCAGTCCTCAGAGATAGAACTCTCCAATAAGAACATGGAAAGTTTAGTATCATAAACATTTTCGTGTATGGCAAGTATAGCGAAGTCTCGTTTTCTGCAACATCAGACAACGAATACCTGGTGTCATAAATCAATGATAGTTTCCAGGTTTGTTTGAAATCTCAAAAAGTCAAATGAAAATAGCTAACGGAAAGGTATTGGTATATATATATATATATATATATATATATATATATATATATATATATATATATATATATATATATATATATATATATATATATATATATATATATATATATATATATATATATATATATATATATATTATATATATATATATATGTATATATATATATATATATATATATATATATATATATATATATATATATATATATATATATATATATATATATATATATATATATATATATATATGTATATATATATAACGCTAGGCTATGATCATCCCTAATAGGGAAATAACTATTCGAATACTATGTACTCGAATACCCTTCATCTCAGGTTGGTGAGCAACGAGGTCTACACCGGTCATTTCACATCAGGCTCACACAGCCAGTAGATAGTATTTTACTGAACCTAACCCTACAACGCGGAGGTATATGAATACGGACAAAGTGCATATGAACGTGCACCTTCATAGAACATACAAACCTCCAACAGCTAGGATCGAACCCGGGACCCCTGTGCAACAGGTGGGAGCGCTAGCGCTAGGCTATGATCGCCTCTGATAGGGAAATGACAATCTGCAGAGATATCACAGAGAGAGAGAGAGAGAGAGAGAGAGAGAGAGAGAGAGAGAGAGAGAGAGAGAGAGAGAGAGAGAGAGAGAGAGAGAGAGAGAGAGAGAGAGAGAGAGAGAGAGAGAGAGAGAGAGAGAGAGGTAAGATATGATACATAGCATGCTGAGATGCTAACAGATAGACTCATTAAGATAAAAAGACACACAGAGTGATAGACAAGGAAAGATATTTATATTAGTGGACTGTGATAAGAAAATGGCAAACTGGGCCGTTTTCCAAAGCTAATGTCTTAGATGCTGCATTCTGAGGGGCAAGAACATTAATATTTTTCATGGCTTTATTTGGCAAGCGACCCTACGATGGACAACGTAAGCAGAAGACACGATAATGACAGTCTCCACTTTGTCTGACGTAGGAGTCATTCACGTCAGGGCCGGCAGTGCGTTCTGGAGGGGAGGAAACAAAGAGATCCATGACGGGTTTGTTCTTTATACACGAAGCAGATACGAAAATATCTCGTTCCCTGTTGGCTCATGTGATGAAGTGGTCAACAACTATGAAATTGATGAGAGAATAATCATGGTATAGAGGGAGTAATGGTATGGTCTTCTAATACTGTATATTTGCTTGAACTAGTTTCTCGTTATTTTCAGAGCAGATTTGTAAGAGTTTTACGCGGTTCAATTTGCACATTATTCTTTGCATAACTTTTCCTCCACATTTCTAATTTATCGTTCAAAGTTTGTGCATGAACAGTAAAGGAAACGGACAGAGAGGGGAGAGGCAGATAAAATCTTTCCTATAACTGCTAGATACATCAAGGAGGATGGAGCAGGGAAGAAGGTATATTGGAGGAGGCGCTGAAGAGAAAGTTGAAAAACCATGCCTAGAAGGAGGCGAAGGGGCGAAGGAGGCGAGGCGAAATGATGCGGGACAGGAAGAGCCGAAGAAGCAAGAAACAAAAGCAGTTGGAGGCGAGGCAAGACCGGATATGGCAGAGAGAAGTAGAGCATGAAGAGCTGTGGCTGCGTGAGGCGGAGCAGAAGGAAGCGGAACGAGAGAAAGAGAAAGATCATACAGGCGTATAGGGAGAGCTGGGTCAGAGAGCTGTGTGTGTAGAGTAGGCAAGGATAAGAGAATTCGAATGAAATGGAAGGCCGAGATGGGGAGCAGTGTAATAAGTGTAATAACAGGTGTAGAAAGTGGGCACATGGGAAGCAAAGGAACAAATAGAAACATCGACATTGGTAAACAGAAAAAGAGAGCTAGAAGTGGTTGAAGACGGAAAGAAACAGAAAAATTAAAACCTTGATGCAGAAGAAGCGGGTATTGAAAAAGTGAAACAGAAGAACGCAGAGAGGCTGAGGTAATATATGACGACAAGCATAGGGAACGCGGATGGAGATGGAAAAGGCGGAGATGGATGTAGAGCAAGAGAGGCTGCTGGTCAAGAAGGATGTATAAGGATAGCTCTTAGGGCAACAGAGTTAAGAGAACTTCTCTAATTATAAACAAAAACTCCTCCCACGACTTCATGGTCATCCTCAGGCGTTGGTCTCCTATCCCTTGGATGAACATGGTGATACTTCTTTCCTGTGGTTCCTTGATTTCATTCAAATGGCTAGAGTTCTCAGCTGAGGGTGTGTTGCTGCGCAAAGTCTACATCAGAAGAGAGGAGAAACATCAATTTCATAATATGCTTTCTCAAGATCCATAAATGCTACATACAAATCCATCTGTTTTTCTAAGTATTTCTCACCCACATTCTTTAAAGCAAACACCTGATCCACACATCCTCTACCACTTCTAAGACCACACTGCTCATCCCCAATCTGATGCTCTCTACATGCCTTCACCCTCTCAATCAATACCCTCCCATATAATTTCCCAGGAATGCACAACAAATCTATACCTCTGTAATTTGAGCACTCACTTTTATCCGCTTTCCCTTTGCACAATGGCACCATGGAAATATTTCGACAATCCTCAGGCACCTCACCATGAGTCATACATACACTGAATAACCTTACCAACCAGTCAACAATAGAGTCACCCCCTTTTTTAATATATTGCACTGCAGTACCTCCCAAACCCGCTGCCTTGCCCGCAATCATCTTCCGCAAAGCCTTTACTACCTCTTCTCTGTTTGCCAAATCATTTTCCCTAACCCTCTCACTTTGCACACCACCTCGACCAAAACACCCTATGTATGCCATTCAATCATCAAACACATTCAACAAACCTTCAGAATACTCACTCCATCTCCTTCTCACATCACTACTACTTGTTATCACCTTCCCATTAGCCCCCTTCACTGACGTTCCTATTTGTTCCCTTGTCTTTCGTACTTTACCACCTTCCAAACATCAATTTATTCTCCCTAAAATTAAATGATAGTCTCTCACCCCATCTCTCATTTGCCCTCTTTTTCACCTCTTGCACCCTTCTCTAGACCTCTTGCCTCTTTCTTTTATAAATCTTCAACTCATCTGCATTATTTCCCTGCAAAAACCGACCAAATGCCTCTCTCTTCTCTGAGAACATCAGTGAAGGGGGCTAATGGGGAGGTGATAACAAGTAGTGATGATGTGAGAAGGAGATGGAGTGAGTATTTTGAAAGTTTGTTGAATGTGTTTGACAATCGAGTGGCAGATATAGGTTGTTTTCTTCGAGGTGGTGTGCAGAGTGAGAAGCTGGGGATGATGATTTCGTAAACAGAGAAGAGATAGTAAAAGCTTTGCAGAAGATGAAAACCAGCAAAGCAGCGGGTTTGGATGGTATTGCGCTGGAACTTATTAAGAAAGGGGGTAACTGTATTGTTGACTGTTTGGTAAGGTTATTTAATGTATGTGTGACTCACGTTGAGGTGCCTGATGATTGGCGGAAAGCTTGCTTAGTCATACTGTACAAAGGCAAAGGGGATAAAGGTGAATGCACAAATTACAGAGGTAAAAGTTTGTTGAGTAGTCTTGGGAAATTATATGGGAGGGTATTGATTGAAAGAGTGAAGGCATGTACAGAGCAGCAGATTGGGGAAAAGTAGTATGGTTTCTGAGCTGGTAGAGGATATGTGAATCAGGCGTTTGGTTTTAAGAATGTATCCGAGAAATACTTAGAAAAACAAATGGATTTGTATGCAGCATTTATGGATCTAGAGAAGGCATATGATAGAGTTGATACAGATGCTCTGTGGAAGGTAATAAGAATATATGGAGTGGTACGCAAGTTGTTAGAAGCAGTGAAAAGTTTTTATCGATTATATAAGGCATGTGTACGAGTAGAAAGAGAGGAAAGTGAGTGATTTCCAGTGAATGTCGGTTTGCGGCACGGATTCGTGATGTCTCCATGGTTGTTTAATTTGTTTATGGAAGGGTTTGTTAGGGAGGTGAATGCAATAGTTTTGGAAAGAGGGGCTAGTATGCAGTCTGTTGTGGATGAGAGAGCTTGGGAAATAACTCAGTTGTTGTTCAGTGACGATACAGCGCTGGTGGCTGATTCGGGTGAGAAAATGCAGATGCTGGTGACTGAGTTTGGTAAAATATGTAAAAGAAGAAAGGTGAGAGAAAATGCGAATAAGAGCAAGGATATTAGGTACAGTAGGCTTGAGGGACAAGTCAATTAGGAGGTAAGTTTGAACGGAGAAAAACTGGAGGAAGTGAAGTGTTTTAGGTATCTGGGAGTGGATTTGGCAGCGGTTGGAACCATGGAAGCGGAAGTGAATCATAGGTTGGTCGAGGGGGCGAAAATTCTGGGGGCGTTGAAAAAATGTGTGGAAGGCGAGAAGGTTAACTAGGAAAGCAAAAATGGATATGTTTGAAGAAATAGTGGTTCCAACGATGTTATATGGTTGCGAGGCGTGGGGTATCGATAGAGTTGTGCGGAGGAGGGTGGATGTGCTGGATATGAGACGTTTGAGGACAATATGTGGTGTGAGGTGGTTTGATCGAGTAAGTTATGAAAGAAAGGGAGATGTATGGTGACAAAATGAGTGGTTGAGAGGGTAGAAGAGGGCGTTTCGAAATGGTTTGGTCATATGGAGTGAATGAGTGAGGTAAGATTGACAAATAGGATATATACATATCAGAGGTGGAGGGAAAGGGAAGAAGTGGGAGACCAAATTGGATGCGGAAAGATGGAGTGAAAAAGATTTTGAGTGAACGGGGCCTGAACATGCAGGAGGGTGAAAGGCTTGGAAGTAATAGAGTGAATTGGAACGACATGGTATACCAGGGTCGACCTGCTGTCAATGGATTGAACCAGGGAATGTGAATCGTCTGGAGTAAACCATGGAAAGTTTTGTGGGGGCTGGATGTGGAGAGGGAGCAGTGGTTTCGGTGCATTATACATGACAGCTAGAGAATGAGTGTGAGGGATTGTGGCCTTTGTTGTCTTTTCCTAGCGCTACCTCGCGCACATGCAGGAGGAGCGGGTTGTCATTTCATAAGCGGCGGGGAGGCAACGGGAATAACGACAGACAGTAGTAATTATGAATATGTGTATATATGTATATTTCTGTGTGGGTATATATATCTATACTTTGAGATGTATTGGTATATATATGTGCGTGTCTGGACGTGAATGTATATACATGTGTATGTGGTTGGGTTTTGACATTCTTTCGTCTGTTTCCTTCCGCTACCTCGCTAACGAGGGAAGTGTATATATATATATATATATATATATATATATATATATATATATATATATATATATAGAGGGGAGGATTTCCAGCTCCGAGCTCCCTCCCCTTTTCGTCGCCTTCTACGACACGCAGGGAATACGTGGGAAGTATTCTTTCTCCCCTATCCCCAGGGATAATATATATATATATATATATATATATATATATATATATATATATATATATATATATATATATATATATATATATATATAAATATATATATATATATATATATATATATATATATATATATATATATATATATATATATATATATATATATTTATTTATTTATTATACTTTGTCGCTGTCTCCCGCGTTTGCGAGGTAGCGCAAGGAAACAGACGAAAGAAATGGCCCAACCCACCCCCATACACATGTATATACATACGTCCACACACGCAAATATACACACCTACACAGCTTTCCATGGTTTACCCCAGACGCTTCACATGCCTTGATTCAATCCACTGACAGCACGTCAACCCCGGTATACCACATCGCTCCAATTCACTCTATTCCTTGCCCTCCTTTCACCCTCCTGCATGTTCAGGCCCCGATCACACAAAATCTTTTTCACTCCATCTTTCCACCTTCAATTTGGTCTCCCTCTTCTCCTCGTTCCCTCCACCTCCGACACATATATCCTCTTGGTCAATCTTTCCTCACTCATTCTCTCCATGTGCCCAAACCACTTCAAAACACCCTCTTCTGCTCTCTCAACCACGCTCTTTTTATTTCCACACATCTCTCTTACCCTTACGTTACTCACTCGATCAAACCACCTCACACCACACATTGTCCTCAAACATCTCATTTCCAGCACATCCATCCTCCTGCGCACTACTCTATCCATATCCCACGCCTCGCAACCATACAACATTGTTGGAACCACTATTCCTTCAAACATACCCATTTTTGCTTTCCGAGATAATATTCTCGACTTCCACACATTTTTCAAGGCCCCCAGAATTTTCGCCCCCTCCCCCACCCTATGATCCACTTCCGCTTCCATGGTTCCATCCGCTGCCAGATCCACTCCCAGATATCTAAAACACTTCACTTCCTCCAGTTTTTCTCCATTCAAACTCACCTCCCAATTGACTTGACCCTCAACCCTACTGTACCTAATAACCTTGCTCTTATTCACATTTACTCTTAACTTTCTTCTTCCACACACTTTACCAAACTCAGTCACCAGCTTCTGCAGTTTCTCACATGAATCAGCCACCATCGCTGTATCATCAGCGAACAACAACTGACTCACTTCCCAAGCTCTCTCATCCCCAACAGACTTCATACTTGCCCCTCTTTCCAAAACTCTTACATTTACCTCCCTAACAACCCCATCCATAAACAAATTAAAAAACCATGTAGACATCACACACCCCTGCCGCAAACCTACATTCACTGAGAACCAATCACTTTCCTCTATTCCTACACGTACACATGCCTTACATCCTCGATAAAAACTTTTCACTGCTTCTAACAACTTTCCTCCCACACCATATATTCTTAATACCTTCCACAGAGCATCTCTATCAACTCTATCATATGCCTTCTCCAGATCCATAAATGCTACATACAAATCCATTTGCTTTTCTAAGTATTTCTCACATGCATTCTTCAAAGCAAACACCTGATCCACACATCCTCTACCACTTCTGAAACCACACTGCTCTTCCGCAATCTGATGCTCTGTACATGCCTTCACCCTCTCAGTCAATACCCTCCCATATACTTTACCAGGAATACTCAACAAACTTATACCTCTGTAATTTGAGCACTCACTCTTATCCCCTTTGCCTTTGTACAATGGCACTATGCACGCATTCCGCCAATCCTCAGCCACCTCACCATGAGTCATACATACATTAAATAACCTTACCAACCAGTCAACAATACAGTCAACCCCTTTTTTAATAAATTCCATTGCAATACCATCCAAACCTGATGCCTTGCCGGCTTTCATCTTCCGCAAAGCTTTCACTACCTCTTCTCTGTTTACCAAATCATTTTCCCTAACCCTCTCACTTTGCACACCACCTCGACCAAAACATCCTATATCTGCCACTCTATCATCAAACACATTCAACAAACCTTCAAAATACTCACTCCATCTCCTTCTCACATCACCATATATATATATATATATATATATATATATATATATATATATATATATATATATATATATATATATATATATATATATATATATATATATATATATATATATATATATATATATATATATATATATATATATGTATATATATGCATATATATGTAGCATTTATGGATCTGGAGACGGCATATGATAGAGTTGATAGAGATGCTCTGTGGAAGGTATTAAGAATATATGGTGTGGGAGGCATGTTGTTATAAGCAGTGAAAAGATTTTATCGAGGATGTAAGGCATGTGTACGTGTAGGAAGAAAGGAAAGTGATTGGTTCTCAGTGAATGTAGGTTTGCGGCAGGGGTGTGTGATGTCTCCATGGTTGTTTAATTTTTTTATGAATGGGGTTGTTAGGGAGGTGAATGCACGAGTTTTGGAAAGAGGGGCAAGTATGAAGTCTGTTGGGGATGAGAGAGCTTGGGAAGTGAGTCAGTTGTTGTTCGCTGATGATACAGCGCTGGTGGCTGATTCATGTGAGAAACTGCAGAAGCTGGTGACTGAGTTTGGTAAAGTATGTGAAAGAAGACAGTTAAGAGTAAATGTGAATAAGAGCAAGGTAATTAGGTACAGTAGGGTTGAGGGTCAAGTCAACTGGGAGGTAAGTTTGAATGGAGAAAAACTGGAGGAAGTAAAGTGTTTTAGATATCTGGGAGTGGATCTGGCAGCCGATGGAACCATGGAAGCGGAAGTGGATCATAGGGTGGGGGAGGGGGCCAAAATCCTGGGAGCCTTCAAGAATGTGTGGAAGTCTAGAACATTATCTCGGAAAATAGAAATGGGTATGTTTGAACGAATAGTGGTTCCAACAATGTTGTATGGTTGCGAGGCGTGGGCTATGGATAGAGTTGTGCGCAGGAGGATGGATGTGCTGGCAATGAGATATTTGAGGAACATGTGTAGTGTGAGGTGGTTTGATCGAGTATGTAACGTAAGGGTAAGAGAGATGTGTGGAAATAAAAAGAGCGTGGTTGAGAGAGCAGAAGAGGGTGTTTTGAAATGGTTTGGGCACAGGGAGAGAATGAATGAGGAAAGATTGACCAAGAGGATATATGTGTCAGAGGTGGAGGGAACGAGGAGAAGTGGGAGACCAAATTGGAGGTGGAAAGATGGAGTGAAAAAGATTTTGTGTGATCGGGGCCTGAACATGCAGGAGGGTGAAAGGAGGGCAAGGAATAGAGTGAATTGGATCGATGTGGTATACCGGAGTTGACGTGCTGTCAGTGGATTGAATCAGGGCATGTGAAGCGTCTGGGGTAAACCATGGAAAGCTGTGTAGGTATGTATATTTGCGTGTGTGGACGTAGTATATACATGTGTATGGGGGTGGGTTGGGACATTTCTTTCGTCTGTTTCCTTGCGCTACCTCGCAAACGCGGGAGACAGCAACAAAGCAAAAAATGAAAAAAAGAATATATATATATATATATATATATATATTTATATATATATATATATATATATATATATATATATATATATATATATATATATATATATGTATATATATATATATATATATATATATATATATATATATATATATATATATATATATATATTTATTTATATTTATTTTGCTCTGTCGCTGTCTCCCGCGTTAGCGAGGTAGCGCAAGGAAACAGACGATAGAATGGCCCAACCCGACCACATACACATGTATATACATACATGTCCACACACGCACAATATACATACCTATACATCTCAATGTACGCATATATATACAGACACAGACATGTGTGTGTATATATACATATATCCACACACAGACATGTGTTTGTATATATACATATATACACATATATATACATATATATACATGTGTATATATACATATATACACATGTACATAATTCATACTATCTGCCTTTATTTGTTCCCATCGCCACCTCGCCATATATGGAATAACAGCCTCCTCCCCCCTCATCTGTGTGAGGTAGCGCTAGGAAAAACAACGAAGGCCATATTCGTTCACACTCAGTCTCTAGCTGTCATGTAAAAATGCACCCAAACCACAGCTCCCTTTCCACATCCAGGCCCCACACACTTTGCATGGCTTACCCCAGACGCTTCACATGCCCTGGTTCAATCCATTGACAGCACGTCGACCCCGGTATACAACATCGTTCCAATTCACTCTATTCCTTGCGCGCCTTTCACCCTCCCGCATGTTCAGGCCCCGATCACTCAAAATCTTTCTCACTCCATCTTTCCACCTCCAATTTGGTCTCCCACTTCTCCTCGTTCTCTCCACCTCTGGCAAATATATCCTCTTGGTCAATCTTTCCCCACTCATTCTCTCTGTGTGACCAAATCATTTCAAAACACCCTCTTCTGCTCTCTCAACCACACTCTTTTTATTTCCACACATCTCTCTCACCCTTACATTACTTACTCGATCAAACCACTTCACACCACATATTGTCCTCAAACATCTCATTTCCAGCACATCCACCCTCCTGCGCACAACTCTATCCATAGCCCACGCCTCGAATCCATACAACATTGTTGGAACCAATATTCCTTCAAAAATACCCATTTTTGCTTTCCGAGATAATGTTCTCGACTTCCAAACATTCTTCAAGGCTGCCAGAATTTTCGCCCCCTCCCCCAACCTATAATTCACTTCCGCTTCCATAGTTCCATCCGCTGTCAGATCCACTCCAAGATATCTAAAACACTTCACTTTCTCAAGTTTTTCTCTATTCAAACTTACCTCCCAATTGACTTGACCCTCAACCCTACTGTACCTAATGACCTTGCTCTTATTCACATTTACTCGTAACTTTCTTCTTTCACACACTTTACCAAACTCAGTCACCAGCTTCTGCAATTTTTTACATGAATCAGCCACCAGTGCTGTATCATCAGCGAACAACAACTGACTCACTTGCCAAGCTCTCTCATCCACAACAGACTGCATACTTGCCCCTCTTTCCAAAACTCTTGCATTCACCTCCCTAACAACCCCATCCATAAACAACTTAAACAACAATGGAGACATCATACACCCCTGCCGCAAACCTACATTCACTGAGAACCAATCACTTTCCTCTCTTCCTATACGTACACATGCCTTACATCCTCGATAAAAACTTTTCACTGCTTCTAACAACTTGCCTCCCAAACCATATATTCTTAAAACAGAGCATCTCTATCAACTCTATCATATGCCTTCTATAGATCCATAAATGCTGCATACAAATCCATTTGTTTTTCTAAGTATTTCTCGCATACATTCTTCAAAGGAAACACCTGATCCACACATCCTTTACCACTTCTGAAACCACACTGCTCTTCCCCAATCTGATTCTCTGTATATGCCTTCACCCTCTCAATCAATACCCTCCCATATAATTTACCAGGAATACGCAACAAAATTATACCCCCGTAATTTGAGCACTCACTCTTATCCCCCTTGTCTTTGTAGAATGGCACTATGAAAGCATTCCGCCAATCCTCAGGCACCTCACCATGAATCATACATACATTAAATAACCTTACAACCAGTCAACAATACAGTCAACCCCTTTTTTAATGAAATCCACTGCAGTACCATCCAAACCTGCTGCTTTGCCGGCTTTCATCTTCCGCAAAGCTTTTACTACCTCTTCTCTATTTACCAAATCATTTTCCCTAACCCTCACACTTTGCACACCACCTCGACCAAGACACCCCACATCTGCCACTCGATCATCAAACACATTCAAGAAACCTTCAAAATACCCACTTCATTTCCTTCTCACATCACCACTACTTGTTATCACCTCCCCATTAGCCCCCTTCACTGAAGTTCCCATTTGCTCCCTTGTCTTACGCACTTTATTTACCTCCTTCCAAAACATCTTTTTATTCTCTCTGAAATTTAATGATACTCTCTCACCCCAACTCTCATTTGCCCTCTTTTTCACCTCTTCCACCTTTCTCTTGACCTCCTGCCTCTTTCTTTTATACCTCTCCCACTAATTTGCATTTTTTCCCTGCAAAAATCGTTCAAATGCCTCTCTCTTCTCTTTCACTAATAATGTTACTTCTTCATTGCACCACTCACTACCTTTTCTAATCAACCCACCTTCTACGCTTCTCATGCCTCAAGCATCTTTTGCGCAAGCCATCTCTGCTTTCCTAAATACATCCCATTCTTCCCCCACTCCCCTTACCTCCTTTGTTCTCACCTTTTTCCATTCTGTACTCAGTCTCTCCTGGTACTTCCTCACACAAGTCTCCTTCCCAAGCTCACTTACTCTCACCACTCTCTTCACCCCAACATTCTCTCTTCTCTTCTGAAAACCACCACAAATCTTGCACCTCTAAGCACGTTAACATCCAAAAGTCTCTCTTTCCTGCGTCTATCAATTAACACGTAATCCAATAACGCTTTCTGGCCATCTCTCCTACTTACATACGTATACTTATGTTTATCTCGCTTTTTAAACCAGGTATTCCCAATCACCAGTCCTTTTTCAGCACATAAATCTACAAGCTCTTCACCATTTCCATTTACAACACTGAACACTCCATGTATACCACTTATTCCCTCAACTGCCACATTACTCACCTTTGCATTCAAATCACCCATCACTATAACCCGGTCTTGTGCATCAAAACAACTAACACACTCATTCAGCTGCTCCCAAAACACTTGCCTCTGTTCCTTCTCATGCCCAGGTGCATATGCACCAATAATCACCCATCTCTCTCCATCAACTTTCAGTTTTACCCATATCAATCTAGAATTTAATTTCTTACACTCTATCACATACTCCCACAACTCCTGATTCAGGAGTAGTGCTACTCCTTCCCTTGCTCTTGTCCTCTCACTAACCCCTGACTTTACTCCCAAAAGATTCCCAAACCACTCTTCCCCTTTACCCTTTAGCTTCATTTCACTCAGAGCCAAAACATCCAGGTTCCTTTCCTCAAACATATTACCTATCTCTCCTTTTTTCTCATCTTGGTTACATCCACACTCCTTTTGATACCCCAATCTGTGCCTTCGAGGAGGATCAGCACTCCTCGCGTGACTCCTTCTTCTGTTTCCCCTTTTAGAAAGTTAAAATACAAGGAGGGGAGGGTTTCTGGTCCCCCGCTCCCGTTCCCTCTAGTCGCCTTCTACGACACGTGAGGAATGCGTGTGAAGCATTCTTAATCCCCTATCCCAAGGGATATATATATATATATATATATATATATATATATATATATATATATATATATATATATATATATATATATATATATATATATATATATATATATATATATATATATATATACATATATATTATCCCTGGGGATAGGGGAGAAAGAATACTTCCCACGTATTCCCTTCGTGTCGTAGAAGGCGACGAAAAGGGGAGGGAGCTGGGAGCTGGAAATCCTCCCATCTCCTTTTTTTTTTGTCTTTTTATTTCCAAAGGAAGGAACAGAGAAGGGGGCTGGGTGAGGATGTTTCCTCAAGGGCCCAATCCTCTTTTCTTAACGCTACCTCGCTGAGGCGGGAAATGGCGAATAGTATGAAAGAAAAGAAAGATATATATATATATATATATATATATATATATATATATATATATATATATATATATATATATATATATATATATATATATATATGTATATATATATATATATATATATATATATATATATATATATATATATATATATATATATATATATATGTATATATATATATATATATATATATCTATCTATATATCCCTGGGGATAGGGGAGAAAGAATACTTCCCACGTATTCCCTACGTGACGTAGAAGGCGACTAAATGGGGAGGGAGCGAGGGGCTGGAAATCCTTACCTCTTGTTTTTTTTTGATTTTCCAAAAAAGGAACAGAGAAGGGGGCCAGGTAAGGATATTCCCTCAGAGGTCCAGTCCTCTGTTCTTAACGTTACCTTGCTAATGCGGGAAATCGCGAATAGTTTGAAAAGAAAAAAAAGAAAAAAAAAAAAAAAAAAATATATATATATATATATATATATATATATATATATATATATATATATATATATATATATATATATATATATATATATATATATATATATATATATATATATATATATATATATATATATATATATATATATATATATATATATATATATATATATATATATATATATATATATATATATATATATATATATATATATATATATATATATATATATATATATATATATATATATATATATATATATATATATATATATATATATTATATATATATATATATATATATATATATATATATATATATATATATATATATATATATATATATATATATATATATATATATATATATATATATATATATATATATATATATATATATATATATATATATATATATATATATATATATATATATATATATATATATATATATATATATATATATATATATATATATATATATATATATATATATATATATATATATATATATATATATATATATATATATATATATATATATATATATATATATATATGTGTATATATATATATATATATATATATATATATATATATATATATATATATATATATATATATATATATATATATATATATTTTTTTTTTTTTTTTTTGCTTTGTCGCTGTCTCCCGCGTTTGCGAGGTAGCGCAAGGAAACAGACGAAAGAAATGGCCCAACCCAACCCCATACACATGTATATACATACATCCACACACGCAAATATACATACCTACACAGCTTTCCATGGTTTACCCCAGACGCTTCACATACCTTGATTCAATCCACTGACAGCACGTCAACCCCGGTATACCACATCGCTCCAATTCACTCTATTCCTTGCCCTCCTTTCACCCTCCTGCATGTTCAGGCCCCGATCACACAAAATCTTTTTCACTCCATCTTTCCACCTCCAATTTGGTCTCCCACTTCTCCTCGTTCCCTCCACCTCCGACACATATATCCTCTTGGTCAATCTTTCCCCACTCATTCTCTCCATGTGACCAAACAATTTCAAAACACCCTCTTTTGCTCTCTCAACCACGCTCTTTTTATTTCCACACATCTCTCTTACCCTTACGTTACTTACTCGATCAAACCACCTCACACCACATATTGTCCTCAAACATCTCATTTCCAGCACATCCATCCTACTGCGCACAACTCCATCCATAGTCCACGCCTCGCAACCATACAACATTGTTGGAACCACTATTCCTTCAAACATACCCATTTTTGCTTTCCGAGATAATGTTCTCGACTTCCACACATTCTTCAAGGCTCCCAGAATTTTCGTCCCCTCCCCCATCCTATGATCCACTTTCGCTTCGATTGTTTCCATCCGCTCCAGATCCACTCCCAGATATCTAAAACACTTCACTTCCTCCAGTTTTTCTCCATTCAAACTCACCTCCCAATTGACTTGACCCTCAACCCTACTGTACCTAATAACCTTGCTCTTATTCACATTTACTTTTAACTTTCTTCTTTCACACACTTTACCAAACTCAGTCACCAGCTTCTGCAGTTTCTCACATGAATCAGCCACCAGCGCTGTATCATCAGCGAACAACAACTGACTCACTTCCCAAGCTCTCTCATCCCCAACAGACTTCATACTTGCCCCTCTTTCCAAAACTCTTGCATTCACCTTCCTAAGAACCCCATCCATAAACAAATTAAACAACCATGGAGGCATCACACACCCCTGCCGCAAACCTACATTCACTGAGAACCAATCACTTTCCTCTCTTCCTACACGTACACATGCCTTACATCCTCGATAAAAACTTTTCACTGCTTCTAACAACTTACCTCCCACACCATATATTCTTAATACCTTCCACAGAGCATCTCTATCAACTCTATCATATGCCTTCTCCAGATCCATAAATGCTACATACAAATCCATTTGCTTTTCTAAGTATTTCTCACATACATTCTTCAAAGCAAACACCTGATCCACACATCCTCTACCACTTCTGAAACCACACTGCTCTTCCCCAATCTGATGCTCTGTACATGCCTTCACCCTCTCAATCAATACCCTCCCATATAATTTGCCAGGAATACTCAACAAACTTATACCTCTGTAATTTGAGCACTCACTCTTATCCCCTTTGCCTTTGTACAATGGCACTATGCACGCATTCCGCCAATCCTCAGGCACCTCACCATGAGTCATACATACATTAAATAACCTTACCAACCAGTCAACAATACAGTCACCCCCTTTTTTTAATAAATACCACTGCAATGCCATCCAAACCTGCTGCCTTGCAGGCTTTCATCTTCCGCAAAGCTTTTACTACCTCTTCTCTGTTTACCAAATCAGTCTCCCTAACCCTGTCACTTTGCATACCACCTCGACCAAAACACCCTATATCTGCCACTCTATCATCAAACACATTCAACAAACCTTCAAAATACTCACTCCATCTCCTTCTCACATCACCACTACTTGTTATCACCTCCCCATTTGCGCCCTTCACTAAAGTTCCCATTTGCTCCCTTGTCTTACGCACTTTATTTACCTCCTTCCAGAACATCTTTTTATTCTCCCTAAAATTTAATGATACTCTCTCACCCCAACTCTCATTTGCCCTTTTTTCCACCTCTTGCACCTTTCTCTTGACCTCCTGTCTCTTTCTTTTATACGTCTCCCCCTCATTTTCATTTTTTCCCTGCAAAAATCGTCCAGATGCCTCTCTCTTCTCTTTCACTAATACTCTTACTTCTTCATCCCACCACTCACTACCCTTTCTAATCAACCCACCTCCCACTCTTCTCATGCCACAAGCATCTTTTGCGCAATCCATCACTGATTCCCTAAATACATCCCATTCCTCCCCCACTCCCCTTACTTCCATTGTTCTCACCTTTTTCCATTCTGTACTCAGTCTCTCCTGGTACTTCCTCACACAAGTCTCCTTACCAAGCTCCCTTACTCTCACCACCCTCTTCACCCCAACACTCACTCTTCTTTTCTGGAAACCCATACAAATCTTCACCTTAGCCTACACAAGATAATGATCAGACATCCCTCCAGTTGCACCTCTCAGCATATTAACATCCAAAAGTCTCTCATTCGCGCGCCTGTCAATTAACACGTAATCCAATAACGCTCTCTGGCCATCTCTCCTACTTACATAAGTATACTTATGTATATCTCGCTTTTTAAACCAGGTATTCCCAATCATCAGTCCTTTTTCAGCACATAAATCTACAAGATCTTCACCATTTCCATTTACAACACTGAACACCACATGTATACCAATTATTCCCTCAACTGCCACATTACTCACCTTTGCATTAAATCACCCAACACTATAACCCGGTCTCGTGCATCAAAACCACTAACACACTCATTCAGCTGCTCCCAAAACACTTGCCTCTCATGATCTTTCTTCTCATACCCAGACGCATATGCACCAATAATCACCCATCTCTCTCCATCAACTTTCAGTTTTACCCATATTAATCGAGAATTTACTTTCTTACATTCTATCACATACTACTTGCCATTTCCCGCGTTCACGATGTAGCGTTAAGAAGAGAGGACTTAGCCTTTTAGGGAATATCCTAACTTGGCCCCCTTCTCTGTTCCTTCTTTTGGAAAATTAAAAAAGACCGTTGAGGATTTCCAGCTCCCCGCTCCCCTCCCTTTTAGTTGCCTTCTACGACACGCAGGGAATACGTGGGAAGTATTCTTTCTCTCCTATCCCCAGGGATATATATATATATATATATATATATATATTTTTTTTTTTTTATACTTTGTCGCTGTCTCCCGCGTTTGCGAGGTAGCGCAAGGAAACAGACGAAAGAAATGGCCCAACCCCCCCCATACACATGTATATACATACGTCCACACACGCAAATATACATACCTACACAGCTTTCCATGGTTTACCCCAGACGCTTCACATGCCTTGATTCAATCCACTGACAGCACGTCAGCCCCGGTATACCACATCGCTCCAATTCACTCTATTCCTTATATATATATATATTTATATATATGAACATAATTCATGTTGTCTGCCCTTATTCTTTCTCGTCGCCTCTCCGCCACACATAAAGTGACAACTCCTCCCCTTGCATGTGCCCGAGGGTGTGCTAGGAAAAGACAACAAAGGCCACATATATTCGTACTCACTCTCAAGCTGTCATATAAAATACACTGAAACCACAGCTCCCTTTCCACATCCATGCCCCACAAAACTTTGCATGGTTTACCCTAGACGCTTCACATGCCCTGGGTCATTCCATTGACAGCACTTCGACCCCTGTATACCACATCGTTGCAATTCACTCTACTCCTTGTACGCCTTTAACCCTAATGCATGTTCAGGCCCCGATCTCTCAAAATCTTTTTCACTCCATCTTTCCACCTCCAATTCGGTCACCCACTTCTCCTCATCCCTCCCTTTTGGCATACATATCCTCTTCGTCAATCTTTCCTGACTCATTCTCTCCATGTGACCAAACCATTTCAAAACACCCTCCTCTACTCTCTCAACCACACTCTTTTTATTACTACACATCTCTCTTACCCTTTCATTAATTACTCAGTCAAACCACTTCATACCACATATTGTCCTCAGACGTCTCATTTCCAGCATATCTATCCTCCTTCGCTCCACTCTATCTATATGCCACGCCTTGCAACCATATAACATTGTTGGAACCACTATTCCTTCAAACATACCCATTTTTGCTTTCCAAGAAAACGTTCTCGACTTCCAAACATTTTTCAACACTCCCTGAACTTTCGCCCCTTCCCCCACCCTATGATTCATTTACGCTTCCATGGTTCAATCCGCTGCCAAATCCACCCCCAGATATCTAAAACAATTCACTTCCTCCAGTTTTTCTCAATTCAAACTTACCTCCCAATTGACTTGTCCTCAACCCTACTGAACCTAATAACCTTACTCTTATTCATGTTTACTATCAGCTTTCTTCTTTCCCACACTTTACTAACCTCAGTCATCAGCTTTTGCAGTTTCTCACCCGATTCGGCCAACAGCGCTGTATCATCAACAAACCACAACTGACTCACTTCCCACGCTCTCTCATCCACAGCAGACTGCACACTTGCCCCTCTTTCCAAAACTCTTGCATTCACCTCCCTAACAACCCCATCCATAAACAAATTAAACAACCATGGAGGTATCACGCAATCCTGCCGTAATCCAACATTTACTGAGAACCAATCATTTTCCTCTCTTCCTACTTATACACATTACTTCCATCCTCGATAAAAACTTTCACTGCTTCTAACAACTTACCTCACACGCCATATATTCTTAATACCTTCCACAGAGCATATCTATCAACTCTAACATATTCCTTCTCCAGATCCATAAATGCTACATGCAAACCCATTTGCTTTTCGAAGTATTTCTCACATACATTCTTCAAAGCAAACACCTGATCCACACATCCTATATCACTTTTGAAATTACACTGATTTTCCCCAATCTGATTGTATGTACACGCCTTCACCTTCTCAATCAATACCCTCCCATGTACTTTCCCAGGAATACTCATCAAACTTATACCTCTGTAATTTTTGCACTCACTTTTATCCACTTTGCCTTTGTACAATGGCACTATACAAGCGTTCCGCAAATCCTTAGGCACCTCACCATGAGTCATACATACATTAAATAACCCCCTTTTCTAAAAAGATTCCACTGCAATACTGTCAAAGCCCGCTGCCTTTCCGGCTTTCATATTTCGCAAATCTTTTACTACCTCTTCTCTGTTTACCAAATCAGTCTCCCTAACTCTCTCACTTTGCAAACCACCTTCACGAAAACACCCTATATCTGCCACTCTATCATCAAACACATTCAACAAACCTTAAAAATACTCACTCCATCTTCTTACATCACCACTACTTGTTATCACCTCCGCATTAGCCCCCTCTACTGATATCTCATTTGTTCCCTTGTCTTAAGCGCTTTATTTTCACCTACTGCACCCTTCTCTTGAACTCGTGCAAACTGTTTTTATGCATCTCCCAGTCATTTGCATTATTTCCCTACAGAAATCGAACAAATGCCTCTCCCTTCTCTTTCACTAATAATCTTACCTCTGCATCCTACAACTCCCTACCTTTTCTGATCTGCCCACCTCCCACGCTTCTCATGCCACAAGCATTTTTTGCCCAAGCTATCAGTGCTTCCCCACCACTCACTACCCTTTCTAATCAACCCACCTCCAACTCTTCTCATGCCACAAGCATCTTTTGCGCAATCCATCACTGATTCCCTAAATACATCCCATTCCTCCCCCACTCCCCTTACTTCCATTGTTCTCACCTTTTTCCATTCTGTACTCAGTCTCTCCTGGTACTTCCTCACACAAGTCTCCTTCCCAAGCTCACTTACTCTCACCACCCTCTTCACCCCAACATTCACTCTTCTTTTCTAAAAACCCATACAAATCTTCACCTTAGCCTCCACAAGATAATGATCAGACATCCCTCCAGTTGCACCTCTCAGCACATTAACATCCAAAAGTCTCTCATTCGCGCGCCTGTCAATTAACACGTAATCCAATAACGCTCTCAGGCCATCTCTAATACTTACATGCGTATACTTATGTATATCTCGCTTTTTAAACCAGGTATTCCCAATCACCAGTCCTTTTTCAGCACATAAATCTAAAAGCTCTTCACCATTTCCATTTACAACACTGAACACCCCATGTATACCAATTATTCCCTCAACTGCCACATTACTCACCTTTGCATTCAAATCACCCATCACTATAACCCGGTCTCGTGAATCAAAACCACTAACACACTCATTCAGCTGCTCCCAAAACACTTGCCTCTCGTGATCTTTCTTCTCATGCCCAGGTGCATATGCACCAATAATCACCCATCTCTCTCTCCATCAACTTTCAGTTTTACCTATATTAATCGTGAATTTACTTTCTTACATTCTATCACATACTCCCACAACTCCTGTTTCAGTAGAACTGCTACTCCTTCCCTTGCTCTTGTCCTCTCACTATTACCTGACTTTACTCCCAAGACATTTCCAAACCATTCTTCCCCTTTACCCTTGAGCTTCGTTTCACTCAGAGCCAAAACATCCAGGTTCCTTTACTCAAACATACTACCTACCTCTCCTTTCTTCACATCTTGGTTACATCCACACACATTCAGACACCCCAGGCTGAGCCTTCGATGAGGATGAGCACTTCTCGCGTGACTCCTTCTTCTGTTTCCCATTTTTTAGAAAGTTAAAAATACAAGGAGGGGAGGATTTCTGGCCCCCCGCTCCCGTCCCTTCTAGTCGCCTTCTACGACACGCGAGGAAT